>NC_082687.1:114387297-114557637 GCF_949987515.2 Delphinus delphis | reverse complement strand
TTTAAGGGAATGATCATGACTACCTTGTTCAGAATTCTACCTTCATTACCGTGCATGTTGCAAGAAGTCATCATAAAACAGATTCTCCAGAAACACAAGTTATGTGAGAATGAATTTATGTACAAGTGAGAAATCAGGCATGTTGCGAAGAAAGCAGGACAGGAAACAGGTCGAAGCCAGTATGGGGGTGATTTGAGTTCAAGTTCCATGGGGTATAGCATCAGACTGATTTTGCAGAACTCTTCGATTTAGGTTAAGACCCAAAGTTTTTACCCACTCAAGCCAAGGAAATGGGCTTTCACACTGCCACAATTGTCAGCCATCTATTAAGAGCCAGATATAACTTCTGGAGATAAAAAAATTCCCAGACACTTCCAGCTTTCTGCACATGGGGACAGAGCAGTTCCAAGATGCTAAGGTCAGTCCCTAAAGTGAATCACAGGTACTGGCAATCTGAAGCAGAGCAACAGTTTAAGAGTTTGGAAGGTACCTGGACCAAGTACTTCAGATATCCCCTATATCCCTCCCCTGCACTGGTTGGCTCCACTTGAATTTAAGTTTACTCCATCCTGCTATATTTCCTTTAAGATATTGGATGATCATAATTTGGGGGGGAGCAATATGGAAGGAGAAGTTATTGGGATGCACTAAATCTCTGCTAGTTGCCTATAGTCCCAAGGTAATGTTCATTTTTCCTCCATCTACCATCCATTTTAGACTTTCCTGACCCTCAGCTAGCATTTCTTCCCAACAAAGTAGCTTATCTGGTTGCATGATGCCCTTGTTTCCATGCCTTCTTCAGGCCATGGCTATAGTAATTTCTCACTTAGAGTTAAAATACGTCATGAGATTACCATGATTGACCCTAATATATATCAGTCAATATATCAATCAATTGGTCTCATTCATCTTCATGATGAACAGGGTCAATAACCCTACCAGTAATGCAGCTCCCTTCTTTCTCTATTGGTTCTTGGCATGGGGATCACAAAATAACCAAGTGAGACTACTTCTGTGCCCCTGGTTCCTATATTGGGACGAAGATTTCTAGACTGATAGAATTTAAGGTTGCAAAATCAGGAAGCACAAATCCTGGGAGTAATGGTGAGTGGGCCACTGCTGTATCCACCCACCCATGGTTTCTCAATCTGTGTGTTCTACCTCCTAAGGACTCAGCATCATTAGTGTAAGATATACACTGGATCCAAAAGGACAGTACCCGAAACTCACAGGGTTTCTCTCCAAATTGACACTTAGCCAAGCTATCAAGGAGCTAGTCCACTGATCTATAAAATCAGCAGATTGTGGATAGTGTAATATGTGGAAGGGTCAGTACGCACTGTTATGTGTTCATTTTCACATCTCCTTTCCCATATAGTGAATCACTTGATCAGAGGCCATGTCATGTGGGATCCCATGTCAGTAAATCAGATACTCTGTGAGCATAGTGGTGTTAGTAAAGATACTGAGTCAAAGAAGTGAACTCACATTGGGAAAATTCTCTAGTCCCAGTAAAGACTAAATAAAATAATTTTTAGTTGTATGAGGTTTGATGTAACCAACTTGCCACCAATGTTCTAGTTGATCTCCTTGAGGGATTAAATTATACTAAGGCTCAACAATATCTCTGCTGCTGATATATCAAACACTCAGTAGTAGCAGTCACTAAATAAGCCTTGGTAAGAAGAAGCTTATGGTATTGGACCCATGCACAGTTTTTGTCTCTACCACCATTTACTGTGGATCCACCACCCACCACCATGCATGGAGATCTGTGGACTCATTGTAAAAAAACTAGGGTGGCAGAAGCTGAAAGCTACTGAATCTATCAACCTGTTCACCTGGTTTAGTGCATCTTCTGCAAGGGATGTTTTCTAGTGGTCATTAATGAGACACATAGCGATCCTCATATTGTACTTTAAAACCGCTCCCAAGGTGTGTTATGACACTCTTCTCTGTGTCCTCCTTACTTCTTCATCAAAATCTACCGATTTTTCTCCTTCCAGGCCCCTGACCAAATAGCCATACCATTCATCGCAGTTTAGGAATCCATTTGTAACCTAACTTCAGGCAGTTCTTTCTCCAATGCAGTGAATCATCATTGTTGCACACTAGAAGAATTTACCCTGACCACATTTTTTTTTTTAGAGCCAGCAATGTATGAGGCTATCATGTAATAGAAATTGACTGTCAACTTGTACAAACACATTGAATTGATCTACGCATAAATCAGACTTGGTTTATTTTCCTCCTGTAACAGCTGGTCATAGAGTACTCTTCATGATATCACAGGTGTGATTTCATGCAAAGACAACCTTATCTACCACAGATTTCCCTAGCAGTGTAAGATCACGAAAAGTCATATCAGCATCTATTTGTCTCATACCTGCTCAAAACTTTCTTTCTTTCATTTGATCTGTTAAGTGCATCAGGACAGTATAATGTATCCTGAATCCATAAGCCAAAGAGACCTGCCAATCACTGTTCTTTCTTAGTGGTAAAAGATGGAAGTACAATAACTTGTTCATTATAAAGGATATCTAGTGGGTTAGTCCTGGACTTCTGTGACATAGAAGCCAAAATGAGATTAGAAGAACACAATATTTACTAGCAAAAATGCTGATGAGGAAAATATAGGGGAAAAGGAACTAGATGGGGCTATGAGAGCTGTCAGATTGAAATGAAGATTTGACTCCTGTGAAGGAGAGTGAGAAGGAAAAGAAAAGAAAGGAAAAGTGGATCAAACTATATATAAATTTATACCAGTTCAGTAACTGGATGCATAATACCCTAATATTATAAAATTATAGTAACATCAACTGGTATTATAACACCTAGCTCTTCATTAGAGATTAGGAGGAAGCAATTATACAATACCTACAGAGAGAAATAACAGCAACCTTCTCTCATTAAAAAGGAATTTATAAATTAAGTCCCATCTAGTGAAAAAAAATATCTAATGTTAAGAAAGCCAACAATATAAATAATCAACACATAATTTCAACATAGATTAATTAATTATAAATTATTTATATCTAACAACAATTTTAAAAGAAATTCATTTAAGATGTTCAAAAATATAAATTAGAGACAGTAAGACAGAGAAAGGCTTCATGAAATATAAACAAATAAAAGTAACATGAGAACAGATGTCTATGAAAAAGATCTCATTGGAAACATTGGAAGATATAGCTGTATATCTATGTCTGTGTCTTTGTTTATACCTATATTTATATCTTTCTATATTTATATGTTTTTCAAATTAAAACTATACTGTCTCATTACAAAGACAGTAGAGTGGATGAAATACACAACTAAAAGAAACCAACATAAATTTGAAGAAATGTATACATTTCAAAGGTCACATAGACACAACTATAAAGGGTCAGTTAAGAAACAGGGAAGAGAGCTTATGGTCATAAAGCTAGTAAATGATCAAGCCAGACTCAGTGCAGGGCCACATTTTTTTTTTTTTTTTTTTTTTTTTTTTTTGCGGTACGCGGGCCTCCTCTCCCTGTTGTGGCCTCTCCCGTTGCGGAGCACAGGCTCCAGACATGCAGGTTCAGCGGCCATGGCTCACGGGCCCAGCCGCTCCGCGGCATGTGGGATTTTCCCGGACCGGGGCACGAACCAGTGTCCCCTGCATCGGCGGGCGGACTCTCAACCACTGCGCCACCAGGGAAGCCCAGGGCCACATTTTAACTATGACTCTTTATCATATCGAATGTAGCTTACCACTCTAAAACCCTCAAAATAAAATACTGACTGCATCTTTCAACAAAAAGGAAAGATAAGCATTGAGAAGACACCTGAGATACAAGGAAAAATAGGGCACTCAAATTGTTAAATTGATCCTTTTTTAATATTAATTGTAAAAACAACTATAAATTTGTTAGAATATTCACAGTTAAATATTTGTTTTAAACTTTAAGGATTAAAAAAAAAGAAAAATACAATCAATGACCTCAAAATAGCACACACACACACAAAAAATTAGTGAAGTGGTAAAAACTTTATTCCAATAGAAATCAGGAAGGGAGAAAATATAAAAAGAGACATTTTTAAATGATTTTAAACAAAAAATATAAACAGGTTGGTAGAAGTAAGTTCCTTCTCTGCCTAACTCTTAATTTTTAATATTTATGTTTTTATTTTTAAGTTGCTTGGCTAATTATTTTGAGTTTATATAATGGAGTTAAATTTCTTTCATTTACTTTAACAAATCTACGTAATTTGTATTAATTTGTAAATAAGAAAAATGAGATTATGGCACTGACATTCCTTGCTGCCTCTAACTTCCAAGTGTTAATTCTCAAATTGCTATTTTTATGCTTACATGATTTGCACCATTTATATTTTTAGACCATTGTTTAGGCAGAATTTTATATGTGAGGCTAGATACTTTTACTAAAGTTGTTTTATTCTATTAGATGGCTAGATTTTATGAGTAGAGTTTCTTCTTTTTATAAGTAATTTTTGGCACTATGTTCCCTGAATTCTTGTATCATTGAAACTATTTGCTGTATTTATATTTTGAAGTCAGTATGATATGGCATAAAATTGTGTATTTAACTTTTATGAATTTTGGTAAATATTTCTCTGTTTTTACCTGCAATTGAATGATGTTGTAAAGGAAAAAGTATCAATTTGAATTTCCCCACCATTGACTGAGAAACAGCTAGATTTATTTATTTGTCTGCCCCCTCCTCTGTCCTAGATGCCTTGAGAGTACAAGTCAGAAAATATCGGGTGAAAAATGCAAAACAAAAAAGAGCCCATATTGTATAACTCCCTATATAGAAAATCAAACACAGGCTAAAGAAATTGATAGTTAGCTCTCAGGACAGTCATTACCCTTGCTGGGGTAGTGACTCCAAGAAAGTAATAAAGGTTTAGGGAAAAAATAGGTTCCATTTCAACATTCCATGAGAGTACTAGGAATATTTGCTGTTCTGATCTGAACGTTGATTACATGGCTGGTTACATGAAGTTCATTTGGTCAAAATATATTGAGCTTTTTCATTATAAATTCAATATTTTCAAAATGAATATTACACTTCAATAAAAATTTATATTAAATAGCCATATGTAGATTTTACTCCTTTCCAAGCAGTATATGCTAAGCTCATGGCATGCTGAAGCACTTTCAATACCCACAAAACTCTCATGTGCTATTTGCCATTATTATCCTCATCCTGTATGGTAAATACACACAGACACAGACACAGACAGACACAGACAGACACACACACACACAAACTGAGAGTTATTGCAATAGAATGACTTGCCCAATGTCACCAGCCAGGGAATAGTTCATCTGAGGTACGAGCCTGGACTATCTGTTATTGGACTCTGAGCTTGCTCCTGCTGTGCTGAATATTGGACCATTTCTATGGCAAGAGAGGACAACTTCACTGTCCACAGAGTTCCATAGTCCCTCGGCACCTCCTCATTGGTACGTTCTTCAACTTAACATAATTCCTTTATATATATATATATATATATATATAGTCTAGTGGGAAGGAGGATACTTAACTACCTAAGGAAAGTTTTATCCGCAATTTCTATAGTCTAGTTATACTTCAAGCATCACATCTGTATGAAAGTCTGTATCTTTTTATGGAAGTATGACTTCTTCTTTTTTAAGTATAATAATTGGGTTTTATAAGGAATGTAAACCCAAAGAGTTAAATTATTAGCTTCTGACAAAAAACTATCATTCAAGAATAAAGTAAAAGTTCCAATCTTTAAATCTTCAAGTCTTGCAGAGAGAAAGCATGTGCTGTCTCAGTAGACAGAGTATTTCATAAGGGACAGTTTCTTAATGCAGATGAGACAATCTGTCTTTGCAAGGAATGTTCTCTTTGGGGAAAAAAATAGGTTCCATTTCAACACGCCACAAGTGATAAGTGAAGCATTTCAAAAATAGAAGCTCCTAGATGTGTTGATGAGACAATATGTCATTGCAAAAAAAAAAAAAAGAATCTGCTTGAAAAGGCTAAATTTCACCCTGTCCCCACATGCCAGTTATTTAAATTTCTACAGCTGTGCAGAGTTAGCAAACCTTATGGTCCAGGAGATGGAAGAAGAGGTGTTCATTTTCATACAGTTATTGATATTTAGTGAAAAATACGCGTTTTAAAAAAATACATTGAATTAAAATTTTCCTTTTAATATAGTAATATAAATCACACTTCATAAAGAGGCTTGGGTCTTAGAATGTATAAAGGAAAAATATTTAAGTCACCTGCACACAGGTGTACAAAACATAAGTCACCTGCAATCTTCACCTTGGTGAGAGTATAAAGATATTAGACTTGGAGTCAAGAAACTTGAACATGGTTATAGTTGTTTTTCTGTATTGCCTATCTGTTATACGGAAGAATTCTTAACTGTCTGATTGTCAGTTTTCCCACTGAGGAAAATTGGGAAGTTAGCGTAAATTCTCAAGTTTTTCTAGCTCTGAAAATTTGGGATTCTATGATATGCAAAGTTTTCCCACTATAACCTCCTTTCTGTTTAAGGCAGTCTACCTGTCAGAGAGTTTTGTCTACGTTGTTTCCATTAATTTAAATGCCTTGCTTATACTCTTGATCTAATTAGAGTCTAGTTATACTTCAAGCGTCACATCTGTATGAAAGTATTCCCCCAAAATTAACGATGATAAATTTGCTTAGTATAGTTTTTCATTGCTTTTATACCCACCTATGTAGTGCTATGAAAAAAATAAAACAGGTTCCAAATGAAAATGTTAGAATAAAACCTGTGGACCCACGTTCAGCAATATAAGGAGGGACATGGGGTTTCTAATAAAATGTGATGGAAAATATCTGTTTCCATTCTCTTCATTTAGAGTAGGAACCACTGGATCGATCTGGACCATGCTTCATTACTTACATCTGAAGAAAAGGAAGGAAAACAACAAATTCTTTAGCTTTGTTTTTATATTTTTCCTTAGCCAGAGTTTTTATTTTTTTCAGCTCTGTATGTTATCACACTCAAAATCTGACTGTTTAGATAAAACTTTGGTAATAATATTTTCCCTTACATTCTCTACAATTTGCTCCATTTTCATTTATTCATTTATTTTGGTACAGAAGCCCCAAACTAATCATATGTATTACTTTGTACTGACCTCACGCATGCCACAGATATTTTTCTCTCTACTTGTGAGTTCTCATGAGATCACATTTATTTTTGTATGTTTTTTATATACCATTTCACGTAAACTGATTTTAATTGTTGTTTTTCTTCTCTGTTTTGAATTGTTATTTTAAATTTTTTGGATGTCATAAATTTGCTGACATTTCACCTTAATACTCAGGTCAACCTGTCTTTTGAGGGTTTTTTTATTGAGGGTTCCTGTATTCTAATTCCTCTTATGTGTTAGGGTTCCATCCCTATACAAAGATATCTACTATTACATGTAGTATTATAATTTTAAAATTCAACTATTCAAAATTAGGTGAAATCATTGTCAAAATTCAGACTTTACAGAATAAAGAACTTTAAAGAATACATAGCAACAGAATTATTAAATCAGTCCCCTTTACATTAGTTTAAGTAACACTTCAACTATACTAAAAGTTCATATATTTAGTTTTCTTTTCAAGTTTCATTGAAGTATCAGGCTGTCAAAGAATTTGTATTTAGTTAATATATTTGTTTAAAATGTAGATAACTTAAACTTGTTATTTTAAAGTGTTTAGATTTATTTATCAGTTGCTTATTTGTTTGGCAATTATGATAATAGAGTATGAAAACTGAATTTATTTCTTAAAATATATTTTTTATCCAGATTAGTAAAAACACAGATTTGTGGCAAAAGTAACATCTTTCCAAACATATAATTCCACATATTTCAGGACTAATAATTGAAAATTCAGGTTGCTAGGTTGTGGTCACTCCATAGATTACTGAAACTTTGGGAAGAAACATTCTGCCAGGCAGAATGTTTCTGTCTGGCATTCTTTCAATCAAATCACAAAAGGCTTTGATTAATTGTCACAAACCTTTATTCATCAAATTACCATTTTCATAATTACTAACCATATTCATCTTTACAACTAGAATAATGGCTTCTTTATTTTCAATTTTTACTGATTAACTATGGTAGAAGAACAGACATTCAATAAATGTTTGCTGAGTAAATGAATATACATAATTATGTGTCAGAACCATACTGGTGATTTAAAAAACATTATGTCATATAATCTCAGAACAATCCCATGAGTGAAATAGGATTACTTGTTCTATTGACCTGATAATACAGCAAAGAATTTTTCAAGGTTCATACAATGTTAGAGCCAGGATTCACACTTTAAATGTTCTAACTCTAGAGCCAATGATCTTTGTTCCCATACAATAATGTTTATCTGAACTATGTTACCCTACCTTCGTATTTTATTTTACATCATCCAGGAAATTCCTACACTTACACACTATACAAACACAGTATTTTAAAATAATAGACACATTAAAAATAATTTTTGAATGTAAAACATATACATTATGTACTACCTAATTTTTGTGGAAATTAGTTTGATCCATAATAGCATATTTTTTGCATGGTGATATTATTATTTAGTACATGAATTTATCTGATACTATCTCTTTCATATTTCAGTAATCAACATTTTTCTAACTAGAAGGAAACTATCAAATTTTATTATAGATGAACATAGATGCAAAGATCCTTAACAAAATACTATCAAATCAAATCAAATAAAATGTAGAAGACTAATATATCACAACCACGTGTGGTTTATTTCAAGAATAGGAGGCTGGTTCAATATTAATGAATAAATAAATGCAATTTGTGAGGTTAGCAGATTGTGTAAGAAAAATCATAAGATGCATAGAAAGTATTCAGCAAAATTCAACAGGTATTTGTGATTAAAAACTCCCAAAATACTAGGAATAGAACTCCCTTACCAGAAAAACAGGTTATACACAAAAACCTATAGATACATGATACTTAATGGTGAGAGACAACTACTTTCCTTCTAAGAGTGGGAGAAAGGCAAGGATGCCTTCCTTCCTACTCCTGTTCAACATCATATTAGAAGACCTAACTAGGGCAACAAAGGAAGAAAAATAAAAGGATGCAGACACGAAAGAAAATAAAATTGTGTTCATTTGCAGATGAAATGATTTTCAATTCATTTTCACTGATTTCAGGGTAGAAAAACCTCAGAGAATATACAGAAAACAAACAAACAAACAAAAAACACCTCTCCAAGTACTCTAATAAGCTTGTTTGGCAAGGTTGCAAAATATAATGCTAATATGTAAAAATGAATTGCTTTCCTATACAGTAGCAATAAACTACTGAATTTGCAACTTTTAAAAATAACATTCACAATAGCACCATGATAATGAAGTATTTATGTACAAATCTAAGAAGTGTGCACAGGAATTACACATGGAAAACTACAAATCACTGAAAAAAAGAAATTAAAAAAATTCTAAATAAATGGAGGTGTATTTTGCATAGATTGGAGCATAGATTGGAAACATAGATTGGAAGATTTGATATTTTTAGATGTCAATTCCCCCAAATTTGATCTATAAATTCAATGCAATGGAAAAATCCCAGTAAACTATTTTGTGGATATCCACAGACTGATTCTAAACTGTACACGGGGAGGCAAAGGTCACAGTATAGTCAAAATTATATAAAAGAACAAAATTAGGGAACTTACTATCCAATGTCAAGACTATACAACTAGTGCAGTCAAGAGCACATGATATTGGTAAGAGAATAAACAAACAGATCAAAAAACCATGATAGAGAGCCCAGATATAGACCCACATAAACATAGTCAACTGATTTTTGACAAAAGAACACAGGGGTTCAATGGAAAAAGGGGGAGATTTCAACCAATGGAACTAGAACAATTGGATGCCTATGTATAACAATTGAACCTAGATACCTTATTACATAAAAATTAACTTAAAATGCATTATAGTCCTAAATTCAAAATGTAAAACCATAAGCTTCTGGATAAAAACATTGCAGAAAATATGCATGACATTTGGTTGGCTGGTGAGTTTTTGCAACACCAAAAATACTATCCATGAAGGAAAATTTGATAAGTTAAACTTTGTTAAAATTAAAATGGAAATAAGCCTCTTTCCTTCCTTCATTCCTGAGGGTATGGACCAATAACAGTTCTACCAGAATTGGGTTGTTGTAGTTTCCCACTGATTTTAATCACAAGGCATGGTAATGATAAGAGACACCCTAGGGGATTTCAATTATCCTAGACATATTCTTCCTTACCTCCATTGTGGAGTAACAGTTCAATTTCCCCTTGGTGGTCATCATCAATTACCCAGACTGTATAATAACTCCTTTTGTCTACTGATGCAGAGGCATGAGAAGTCCAAAATTGCCTTGTGGCAGTCTTAACTTCCAGTTTATTGAAATAATTGCTGGTGGAATGCATTCCTGGTGGAAGCATTTCTCCCTTTGGAGCTAAGACCTTTATGCCAGCAGAGCATAAGGTCACAGTGACAGGAAGCAAAAATTTTGTTAGTGAGTCATTAGGGGTAATAGTGAATGATGGCAATCTTTTTCTCACACCTTGATTCCTGAACCTCTGTATCTTGGCTATGGGAGATACAGTACCATATATTGGACACTGCTTCAGAGCCTATACAGCCTCCTGATAACATTGCCCCAGGCTTGCAAGACATTGCCCCCTAGCTACCACTGTGACTGAGTCTTCAAAAAGCCCTTCCACAGTTCTATCAAGCCAGCTGCTGTTCAGGATAGTGGGTAATATGGTAAGACCAATAAATTCTATGAGCATGGGTCCATTCCCACACTTCACTTGCTTTGAAGTGAGTTCTTTGATTAAAAGCCAGTATATTATAATGGTAAATAAGACACTGCGTAATTCCACGTACAGCAGTTTTGTTAGAAGTACTGCATGTAGGAAAGGAAAATCTATGTCCAGAGTAAATATCTATTTCACTAAGAACAAAAGACTTCTCCTGTGACAGAAGCAGTCCAATGTAATCAACTTGCCATTAGGTAGCTGGCTGATTATCCTGGGGAATGGTGTCAAATCAAGGACTTGGTGTTGGTCCTAATGCTGGCATATTGGGCACTCAGCAGCAGCTGTGTCCAGGTACATGGAAGTCTACCTTCCTGAGTCCATGCATAACCTCCATCCCTGACACCATGGCCAATTTTGTCACCTGAGCAATGACAAGTGTGATTGGGGAAAGAACTCACTGGTATCTATAGAACAAGTCATCCTATTTACTTTATGATTAAAATCTTTCTCTGCTGAACTTACCTTTTGGTGAGCAATGACATGGGGCACAAATATCTTCACAATTTTTGCCATTAAGAGAGGTCTATCTACACATCTATTCCCCAGAATTCTTTGTCACCAAATATTCAGTCATGTTGCTTCCAAGTCTCTGACCATCCAGCTGAAACACTGGCCGCAGCCCACGAAATGGTATTTAATCACACATCTGCCATTTCTCCTTTCAGGCAAAGTAAACTGTTTGAATTTCTGTCTACTTGCAGGAGGTCCCTTTACCACTGTCCTTCAGGGAAGTCAGAAAAAGTGGCTATAGTGTTGAGGCTATTCACTTTTGTGTCATGCCTGCACATCATGCAGAACCATCTATAAACCAAGCCCAAGTTTTTTCTTCCCTGTCAACTGATGGAAGGAATTCCTCATGAGGGAATAGGTGCAGGCTGGGTACTATGGACTGAATGTTTGTGTCCCACCAAAATTCATATGTTGAAATCCTATACCACGTTGTGATAGTATTAGGAGGTGGGCCCTTTGGGAGGTAAATAGATCTTGAGGGTGGAGCCCTCATATAAATGAGGTTAGTGCCCAAATAAGAAGAGACAGGACAGTTTAACTTTGCTTTCTGCTCTCTGCCATGCGAGGACACAATGAGAAGGTGGCCATCTGCAAATCAGGAAGTAGGCTCTCACCAGAATCAAATCTGCCTATACCTTGATCTTGGACATCCCAGCCTCCAGAACTATGAGAATTACATGTTTGTTGTTTAAGCTACCCATTCTATGGTAATTTGTTATAGTAATCCAAGCTGATGAACACATTGGAGTAGAGAAGATGGTATGGCAAGCATGGAGACCATGGGCATTTAGGCCACTTTTTCATATAACTTACTTGTACCTTCAGTGTCTGCTTGGGCCCAGTCTCATATAGATGACTTCCATTTGATGATGGAATGCTGCTATGCATGGTCAACTTTATGGCTTAGTGGGTCAGATAACACCTAGTTCATGAGGGGCAGCTCAAGTTTCATGGTAACTTGGTGGCCCACTGTTTAAGCATTTAGTCTCTACTGATGCCCACTAGCAGGCCAAAAGCTATTTCTCAAAAGGAGAATAATTATATGCAGAGGATTGTACAGCATTGCTCCAAAATCCTAAGGACTTGCACTCTGATTTACCTATAAGGGTTAGCCAAAGACTCCAAATAGCATCCCAGTCTGCCAATGACACTTCCAGCACCATTGGATGCACTATATCATATGGCCCAAGTGGCAGACCTGCTTGCATAGCAGCCTGGAACTTTTGCAAAGCTCTCTTATCCTGGGTCCCACTCAAAACTAGAAGCTTTTTATGTCACTTCGATAATGGGCAAAAAAACACATCCAAATAAAGAATACATTGTCTCTAAAACTGAAAGAGGCCCACTAGAGGAGTTCCAAGAAAAAGGAACTTTTTGGTTGTAGGAGGGCCATCTAGAAATTTCACTGAGGTAGAACACCCTCGAATTTTTCTCAGATTTATTTCCCACTCTCTTGGGTGTCTTAATAAGTCTGTAGCAGTTGCTGCTTCTAGCTCACTAGGTCTAATCAGCATAATATCATTCATGTAATGAATCACTCACTGTGATACAAGGGAAAGGTGGTCAAGATCCCTATGAATTAAATATGATATAGGACTGGAGAATTAATATAGGACAGTGAAGGTGTATTATTGACTTTGTCAACTGAAAGCAAACTACCTCTATAGTCTTTACTAGAAACACTAGAGACCCAGGAGAGTCAATGGTGCAGTTTTACTAGAAACTAGCGGTCTTTACTAGAAACACTAGAGACCCAGGAGAGTCAATGGTGCAGTTTTACTATCATGCCCAGCAGGCAGAGACCCAAGAGAGTTGATGGTGCAAATGAAGTCTAAAATCCATTTGCTGAAGAACTCCTTCTTGCTCAGGGAGGCAGATCTTTTTGTTCTACAGGCCTTCAATTTACTGGAAGAATCCTTCCATATTATAGAAAGCAATTTGCTTACTAGTAGTCTACTGATTTAAATGTTAATCTCATTCAAAAATATTCTTCAAGTTGACACATAAAATTAGCCACCACACTGCTGCATCTCTCTCTTCCTCTCTTTCAGAGACTCAATTACACGCATACTAGGTCTTTGGAATTTCTACCAAAACTCACTAATATTCTCTTTATTGTTTTTTATCTTCATTTTTTTGAAAGTGTGTGTTTGATTCTGGATAGTTTATATTACTGTCTTCAAGCTTACTCATCTTTTCTTCTAAATTTCTAATGTACTGCTAATTCCAGCCTGTATATTTTTCATCTCCGACATTGTAGTTTTCACGTTTAGATGCTTGACTGGTGTGATTCTAACTATATTATTAAGGTAAAGCCAACAGAATGTATTGATGGATTCAATATGGGTGTAAAAGAAAAGTCAATGACACATGTTTTTTACAGAGATGAGTAAGTAGCTAAAATGGACAACATTTTTTTGTTTTTTTAGGAGACTGATAATCAGAGTTATTTGGACATTTTTTTTTCAGATATCTACTAGACACTCAGAGAATCAAAAATCAAGAAAGCTCTAAAGAAATAAGTTTGAGCTTGGAATAACTTAGCATACAAACAGTATTTAAAGTCATGAGCCTGAAAAACATCATCAAGCGAATAAACCTATATAGAAATCAGTAGCAGAGATTTAATACTTATGTTGGGAAGAAGAGGAGAAACAAGCAAAGAAGATTGTAAAGGATCAGAGTCTGTGGTATGAAGAACATGAGAAAATGGTGGTATCTTATAAGCAAAGATAAGATATAAAAGAGTGAGTGAATTGCCCTGTTAATTTCAGAAGTACAACAGAACTGAAATTTTGCCACTAAGTTTGGCAACGCATAAGTCAATTATTACCTTAACTTTAGAGTTTCTGTTCATTACTTGAAAGGACAGCCTGATTAGAGTGGACTTCAGAAAAAATGGGTGATAAGGAATTGGAGACCATGTATATAGCAATGATGTTTGAGGAGCTTTGTAACATAAGGAACAAAGAAATAGAGTTGTATATAATAAGGAGACAGTGTCAAGAGTATCCTAAGATCATGAGAAAAAAACTTTTTTTTAATGTTGATAGGAATGCTCTAGCAGATATGAAAAAAACAACAAAAAACACATACAAGAAACAACAACCTGATGATGGAGGAGACAAAGAAGGTAATTGTTGGTAAGATGATTTCATTAGATAAGAGGAAGTGGAATGGTATATATACATGGAGATCCTGCACAGAGGAATGGTGGGAAACTGTTGCTATACATTTAAGAGATGAAGATAAGGCGTTTGCCTGTAATTGTTCTTTATTATAAAATTGTTGCCTTAAATATTTTAAGGCTATATTGCCACATTTATATTTGCTCTTTATTCAGTATTATGTGAGCTATTATTTAATTACAGATTATATCCCTCCCCGAACCATTTGCACTTTAGAGAAATTTTTTTCCTACCATTTAATTTTCTTATTTTATGACACTGACATCAGTAACTTAGCTTTCTTTTAGTTCATATGTCCTTGTTATGTCTTTTCTATTCCTTCATATTTGAACCCCCCAATATCCTTTTTTTTTTGGTTGAAGGAAGACTTCAGTTTATTTATTTATTTTTACTTTTTTTTAGTTATTTCTGAGATATACATTTTAAAGTAATAACTAGAATTATGAATAACATTATACCAGAACATATAAGATTTTTAGAAATTTCATGCAATGTCTGAAACATTTATATTAACATATTTCAATACAAATAACCCAAAGAAAGTTTAGTACTACTGTTTTTGTTTGTTTGTTTTTTTATACTGCAGGTTCTTATTAGTCATCAATTTATACACATCAGTGTATACATGTCAATCTCGATTGCCCAATTCAGCACACCACCATCCCCACCCCACCACGGTTTTCCCCCTTGGTGTCCATACGTTTGTTCTCTACATCTGTGTCTCAACTTCTGCCCTGCAAACCGATTCACCTATACCCTTTTTCTAGCTTCCACATACATGAGTTAATATATGTTATTTGTTTTTCTCTTTCTGCCTTACTTCACTCTGTATGACAGTCTCCAGATCCATCCACGTCTCAACAAATGACTCAATTTGTTCCTTTCCATGGCTAAGCAATATTCCATTGTATATATGTACCACATCTTCTTTACCCATTCATCTTTCGATGGGCATTTAGGTTGCTTCCATGACCTGGCTATTGTAAATAGTGCTGCAATGAACATTGGGGTGCGTGTGTCTTTTTGAATTATGCTTTTCTCTGGGTATATGCCCAGTAGTGGGATTGCTGGATCATATGGTAATTCTATTTTTAGTTTTTTAAGGAACCTCCATACTGTTCTCCATAGTGGCTGTACCAATTTACATTCCCACCAACAGTGGAAAAGGGTTCCCTTTTCTCCACACCCTCTCCAGCATTTGTTGTTTGTAGATTTTCTGATGATGCCCATTCTAACTGGTGTGAGGTGATACCTCATTGTAGTTTTGATTTGCATTTCTCTAATAAATAGTGATGTTGAGCAGCTTTTCATGTGCGTCTTGGCCATCTGTATGTCTTCTTTGGAGAAATGTCTATTTAGGTCTTCTGCTCATTTTTGGATTGGGTTGTTTGTTTTTTTAATATTCAGCTGCATGAGCTGTTTATATATTTTAGAGATTAATCCTTTGTCCATTGATTCGTTTGCAAATATTTTCTCCCATTCTGAAGGTTGTCTTTTTGTCCTTTTTATGGTTTCCTTTGCTGTGCAAAAGCTTTGAAGTTTCATTAGGTCCCATTTGTTTATTTTGGTTTTTATTTCTATTACTCTAGAATGTAGATCAAAAAAGATCTTGCTGTGATTTATGTCAAAGAGTGTTCTTCCTATGTTTTCCTCTAAAAGTTTTATAGTGTCCAGTCTTACATTTAGGTCTCGAATCCATTTTGAGTTTATTTTTGTGTATGGTGTTAGGGAGTGTTCTAATTTCATTCTTTTACATGTAGCTGTCCAGTTTTCCCAGCACCACTTATTGAAGAGACTGTCTTTTCTCCATTGTATATCTTTGCCTCCTTTGTCATAGATTTGTTGACCATAGCTGCATGGGTTTCTCTCTGGGCTTTCTATCTTGTTCTATTGATCTATGTTTCTGTTTTTGTGCCAGTACCATATTGTCTTGATCACTGTAGCTTTGTAGTATAGTCTGAAGTCAGGGAGTCTGATTCATCCAGCTCCATTTTTTCCCTCAAGACTGCTTTGGCTATTTGGGGTCTTTTGTGTCTGCATACAAATATTAAGATGATTTGTTCTAGTTCTGTAAAAAATGTCATTGGTAATTTGATAGGGATTGCATTGAATCTGTAGATTGCTTTGGGTAGTATAGTCATTTTCACAATATTGATTCTTCCAATCCAAGAACATGGTATATCTCTCCATCTGTTGGTATCATCTTTAATTTCTTTCATCAGTGTCTTATAGTTTTCTGCATACAGGTCTTTTGTCTCCCTAGGTAGGTTTATTCTTAGGTATTTTATTCTTTCTGCTGCAATGGTAAATGAGAGTGTTTGCTTATTTTCTCTTTCAGATTTTTCATCATTAGTGTATAGGAATGCAAGATATTTCTTTGCATTAATTTTGTATCCCACAACTTAACCAAATTCATTGGTTAGCTCTAGTAGCTTTCTGGTGGGATTTTTAGGATTCTCTATGTATAGTATGTCATCAGTAAACAGTGACAGTTTTACTTCTTCTTTTCCACTTGTATTCCTTTTATTTCATTTTCCTCTCTGATTGCCGTGGCTAGGACTTCCAAAACTATGTTGAATAATAGTGGTGAGAGTGGACATCCTTGTCTCGTTCCTGATCTTAGAGGAAATGTTTTCAGTTTTTCACCATTGAGATTGATGTTTGCTGTGGGTTTGTAGTATATGGCCTTTATTATGTTGAGGTAGGTTCCTTCTATTCCCACTTCCTGTAGAGTTTTTATCATAAATGGGTGTAGAATTTGGTCAAAGGCTTTTTCTGCATCTATTGAGATTATCATATGGTTTATATTCTTCAATTTGTTAAATGGTGTACCACATTGATTAATTTGCATATATTGAAGAATCCTTGCATCCCTGGGATAAATCCCACTTGATCATGATGTATGATACTTTTAATGTGTTGTTGGATTCTGTTTGCTAGTATTTTCTTGAGGATTTTTGCATGTATATTCATCAGTGATATTGGTCTGTAATTTTATTTTTTTGTAGTATCTTTGTCTGGTTGTGGTATCAGGGTGATGGTGGCCTCATAGAATGAGTTTGGGAGTGCTCCTTCCTCTGTAATTTTTTGAAAGAGTTTGAGAAGGATGGGTGTTAGCTCTTCTCTAAATGTTTATAGAATTTGCCTGTGAAGCCCTCTGGTCCTGGTCTTCCGTTTGTTGGAAGCTTTTTAATCACAGTTTCAATTTCATTACTTGTGATTCATCTGTTCATATTTTCTGTTTCTTCCTGGTTCAGTCTTCGAAGGTTATACTTTTCTAAGAATTTGTCCATTTCTTCCAGGTTGTCCATTTTATTGGCATAGAGTTGCTTGTAGTAGCCTCTTAGGATGCTTTGTATTTCTGTGGTGTCCATTGTATCTTCTCCTTTTTCATTTCTAATTTTATTGATTTGAGTCCTCTCCCTCTTTTTCTTGATGAGTCTGGCTAATGGTTTATCAATTTTGTTTATCTTCTCAAAGAACCAGCTTTTAGTTTTATTGATGTTTGCTATTGTTTTCCCTGTTTCTATTTCATTTATTTCTGCTCTGATCTTTATGATTTTGTTCCTTCTGCTAACTTTGGGTTTTGTTTGTTCTTCTTTCTCTAGTTCCTTTATGTGTAAGGTTAGATTGTTTACTTGAGATTGTTCTTTTTTATTGAGGTAGGCTTGTATAGCTATAAATTTCCCTCTTAGAACTGCTTTTGCTGCATCCCATAGGTTTTGGATCAACTTGTGTTCATTGTCATTTGTCTCTAGGTATATTTTGATTTCCTCTTTGATTTCTTCAGTGATCTCTTGATTATTTAGTAATGTATTGTTTAGCCTCCATGTGTTTTTGCTTTTTTACATTTTTTCCCTGTAATTCACTTCTAATCTCATAGCGTAGTGGTCAGAAAAGATGCTTGATATGATTTCAATTTTCTTAAATTTACTGAGGCTTGATTTGTGACCCAAGATGTGATATATCCTGGAGAATGTTCTGTGCGCACTTGAGAGGAAAGTGTAATCTACTCTTTTTGGATTGAATGTCCTATAAATATCAATTAAATCTATCTGGTCTATTGTGTCATTTAAGGCTTCTCTTTCCTTATTTATTCTCATTTTGGATGATCTGTCCATTGGTGTAAGTGAGGTGTTAAAGTCCCCCACTATTATTGTGTTACTGCCGATTTCCTTTTTTATATCTGTTAGCAGTTGCCTTATGTATTTAGGTGCCCCTATGTTGGGTGCATATATATTTATAATTGTTATAACTTCTTCTTGGATTGATCCCTTGATCATTATGTAGTGTTCTTCCTTGTCTCTTGTAACATTCTTTATTTTAAAGTCTATTTTATCTGATATGAGTATAGCTGCTCCAGCTTTCTTTTGATTTCCATTTGCATGGAATATCTTTTTCCATCCCCTCACTTTCAGTCTGTATGTGTCCCTAGGTCTGAAGTGGGTTTTTTGTAGACAGCACATATATGGGTCTTGATTTTGTATCCATTCAGCAAGCCTGTGTCTTTTGGTTGGAGCATTTAATCCATTCACCTTTAAGGTAATTATCAACATGTATGTTCCTGTGACCATTTTCTTAATTGTTTTGGGTTTGTTTTTGTAGGTCCTTTTCTTCTCTTGTGTTTCCCACTTACAGAAGTTCCTTTAGCATTTGTTGTAGAGCTGGTTTGGTGGTGGTGAATTCTCTTAGCTTTTGCTTGTCTGTAAAGCTATTGATTTCTCCTTCAAACCTCAATGAGATCCTTGCCGGTTAGAGTAATCTTGGTTGTAGGTTCTTCCCTTTCATCACTTTAAGAAAATCATGCCACTCCCTTCTGGCTTATAGAGTTTCTGCTGAGAAATCAGCTGTTAACCTTATGGGAGATCCCTTGTATGTTATTTTTCGTTTTTCCCTTGCTGCTTTTAATAATTTTTCTTTGTCTTTAATTTTTGCCAATTTGATTACTATGTGTCTCGTCATGTTTCTCCTTGGATTCATCCTGTATGGGACTCGCTGTGCTTCCTGGACTTGGGTGGCTATTTCCTTTCCCATGTTAGTGTAGTTTTTGATTATAATCTCTTCAAATATTTTCTCGGGTCCTTTCTCTCTCTCTTCTCCTTCTGGGACCCCTATAATGCGAATGTTGTTGTGTTTAATGGTGTCCCAGAGGTCTCTTCAGCTGTCTTCATTTCTTTTCATTCTTTTTTCTTTATTCTCTTCTGCAGTAGTAATTCCACCATTTTGTCTTCCAGGTCACTTATCTGTTCTTCTGCCTCAGTTATTCTGCTATTGATTCCTTCTAGTGTAGTTTTCATTTCAGTTATTGTATTGTTCATCTCTGTTTGTCTGTTCTTTAATTCTTCTAGGTCTTTGTTAAACATTTCTTGCATCTTCTCGATCTTTGCCTCCATTGTTTTTCTTGGGTCCTGGATCATCTTCACCTTCATTATTCTGAATTCTTTTTCTGGAAGGTTGCCTATCTCCACTTCATTTAGTTTTTTTTCTGGGGTTTTATCTAGTTCCTTCATCTGATACAGAGCCCTTTGCCTGTTCATCTTGTCTATCTTTCTGTGAATGTGGTTTTTGTTCCACAGGCTGCAGGATTGTAGTTCTTCTTGCTTCCGCTGTCTGCCCCCTGGAGGATGAGGCTATCTAACCCCCTTATATCTTTTAAGTTTAAATGATTCTTTATTGCTGCAGCAACTTCTTGTATCATCAGTCTGAGATATTCTTTTCTTTAGTTAGTAAGTTTTATCACATCAATATTTATTATTAGAATTAATTTAGGATTTATGTCAACTATCATATATGGCACTTTTTATACAATTTTCCTGCTTTGTTCCTTTTTTCCTGTCTTCCATTTGATAGACTGAAGGTTCTTTCAATTATATAAGTTTAGATAACTTATGTACTATCTTATTTTTTTCTTGTGTTTAACTATAAGTTTTTAAGATCTATATTTATGTTTGCTTTTTCTTGTTCCCAAATGCATTAATACCCATATTCTTCCCTGAAAAATACAATACCTCTCTTCTTCTCTAAGTTCCATACAATTGTATATGTGGATATTTTGTGAAGCATAAGTTATATATTTTTATTTTTATTATTATTTCTGGATTCTGTTTTCATCACAGTAGATTTGGGGAGGAGAATGTGGCACCTGAGGTGTATAGTGACTAAGAACGCATTTCACTTTATCACTTTTTTTGTGCTATTTAAACTTTTACATCATAGGCTTTACTATCAATTCATAAATTACAGCAATTTCAAAAAGAATTTGTGTATGAAATGACTAAAATATATTTCTATTCTAGGTAACCTTCTGTCTTTTGTGCATTTGTAATGCAAAGAATAGTGTCTGAGTGTAGCCAGATCAAAATTATTAATTTTTATTTTATATTAGAAAATTGAGTTTATTTACATTTCTATAAATAAATTTCTTCTGTAAAAATATATTGAAAACATTTTTTAGCTATTTCTTGGTGTAGATATTACTATTACTAATGAATTTAGTTACATGTAATATTTAGTTAATAGCATGACTTATAGTAATTTTAAATACTTTTGTTGAAGTTTAAAAATAATTTTGGAAAAGAAGTATGAATTCCACATTGTTAGAACCTTGTTTAGGCACAAGTTAGTCTGTTAAGGATGGGTGAACTTTCCAATATCATATTATCTAAATTTAATAGACAAAAATGATTTATTCTAAGACTTCGTTTCAACATCTATTTCCTTATTGATTCACATTATGATCAAAGTAAAAACTGTATAGAGCTATACCCTGCTGCACACACTAAAAGCTATCAGGTAGATTTCTCACCTCAAATACATACCCTGAGTTTCTGAAGAATTTTCCCCCAATGCATTAGCTAATTAAGTAACTTTACCTTATATATTTCACTTTTATAAAATTATTAAGCTATAAAACCAAATTGTTACTGATAATCATTTTCCAAACCTTCTTTGCTTGTCTTTAAGGGAAGA
The DNA here is from genome assembly GCF_949987515.2 of Delphinus delphis. Taxonomy (NCBI): domain Eukaryota; kingdom Metazoa; phylum Chordata; class Mammalia; order Artiodactyla; family Delphinidae; genus Delphinus; species Delphinus delphis. Next base: position 114,536,123 of record NC_082687.1, on the reverse strand, counting down.
CTTAGATTGAATTGCAACTACATTTTTGTGATTTAATTCACCATTTATAACTTTGCTAGTGTTCAGGAGACTTCTTCAATAAATAAAAGGATGAGCTATGAATATCATATTATGGTTGTAAATTCTCACAAAGGCAACATTTCACTGTTGTATGAGCTGAACCAGAAAGGTTTCCATGTGATAAATATATCAATGTCTAAACTCCCTGTTGAAATATGGCTGGTTTTGCCCTTAAAAATGTGGATCAATCAATGTTATTGAGGACTTATCACCACTGAAAAATTTTTTATTTATACTTGAGACATTGATGAAGTTTCAAAATAATTTAGTCTTCTTAGATTATTGTTGTAGTCAGAATTTCTTTGTCTACTAAATTTTGGAAATAAGAACTTACATCTATATGTACTATTTGGTATATTATTTTTGTCATAAGTGCTTTCTGTTTTGAGTTTACAGTCATTAAAGAATCACTAAAAAAAAATTCAAACAATAATTGTTAAATAGCAATACATGACCCTCATCCAAATTTGCTGTGGTTATGTGTAATCAGTGCTAAGATATAAATGTCAATAATATGATGTGTAAAATAAATGTCCTACTTAAATAATTCTAGCTTTATATGGAAAACATATGTAAGTGTACTGGAAAGTGTTTGCCACAGACTCTAGAGTATACATCTGTGTAAAGTAGCAGAACTGACTACTCCGATAACTATATATTGAGAAAGTAGGAATTTATGAATATAGTTAACATTTTTAAAGAAGATTTTAAACTTGCTGTATTGTTTCTGCTTTTACAAAGAGCTGGTAGGAATGAATTTGTAAAACATTTTTTTTCTGTAATTCCATTTCATGTACAAACATGGAGTATAATTTTTTAAAATCATATTTGGGGTAGAAACAAATGTAAAAGCTAAACTCTGATGTTTTTTCTACATTAATTTGTCTTATACCTTAAACACTTTCACAGTCAAATGGAATGTTAAAAAAATTATGTGTGGTCTTGAATGTATATATATATATATATATATCCATAATTAGACAAATATTAAATGCTAATTTATATTGTTGTTCAAAATATTCATCCTCTTTTGTTTGAGATCCAAATTTTACTTTGAAATTTTTATGTAGCTATGATAACACTTGATAATAAATATAATACATGATAAAAATTCATGAAAAATAGAAACAGTGACTTAATACAGGCACCATCCTGCATTTCATGGACAGTTAAATAATGGTTACACTAGCCCAAAAGGGAGAAAATGTAGAAACTGTCCACTTTCACAGAAGAGTCCAGGGTAAATCTTTCACATTATGCCCTCCTCTACTCTTTAGTTCATGTGTTTTTCTTTTAGCACTGTACCTAACTGATGATGCAGCTGACTTCATCAGTGCCCAGCATCATGTCCCTCAGTCTTTAATTTGGGATGCAGCTGTTGTGGACAGGTCCAATTCTCTCACTAACAATGTCTCAGGAATGTCATGCATCTTTCTACATTCTCCCTCAAAGCATTCTCTATCAACAACAGAACTATTTCTCCTTATGTATAAGTGCAGCTTAAAAATGTGGAGCAGTTAATCCCGCCTCCCCAACTGTAATTCTCAAAATTGGAGAATGAAAAATTATTCAGCTTCCAATACATCAATTGAGCCCCTGTTGCCTACAGCAGCAACCTTGATGATACATCCTTACATGGCTACTTCTCCTTTTTTCCTACTGTGTTCCTCTTTCTCTTATTGATTTATTTTTCTTCTTTATGTATTCTGCACAGAATATGTTATCAAACATATGTATTGCAAATATTTTCTTTCACTCTGTGGTTTGCCAAATCACCCTCTTAATGGTAATATTTGAAGACCTAAGTTCATGATTTTAATGTAGCTCAATTTATCAAGTATTTCTTTTATGGTTAGTACACTTATTCCCTGTTTAATATATTGTTTACTACTCAAAGTTAATAAAGGTATTGACCTATGATTATATTTCAAAACATTATTGTTTTACCATCACATTTAGGTCTATGATCCATTTAAAATTGATGTTATGTCTGTGGTAGGGGTCAAGATTCATTATTTTTCTAATGGACATCCATTTGACCTAAATTCACATGTTAAAGAAAGCCATCATATCTTTACTATGTCACTGCCTGGTGGGGATAAAAGTCCCTGGCTCCCTACTCAGCTTTCTTTGACATCACCTAGGCAGTGTAGGATGGTTCTAAGTTTCTCAGTTGGCCTTTCTTGGCATGGGTGAGTATGGAGCCAGAATTTTTTGTGTTTGTGGTATTTTGCATTTACTTTCTAAATTATTTTTGTCTTGCTAGTTTTCTGTATTTCTTTCTTTCTTTCTTTTTTTTTTTTAGTTTTCTGTATTTCTTGTTATTTGGCTAGAGAAAGTAGGCTCTTGTCAGGACACTTTTATCTACCTATGCACTTCTGGGTTGCTGGTTTCTTCCACTCCAAATCTAGGGTATATGAGGCAAAAATCTAACCAAGGAAATTTACATTTATGTTTTTTCTTGGGTCCTATGTTCCTTAGCTGGTCTTCCTTCTTCTGTCCAACTTTTAGAGTCATTCTATGTTTGTCTTAACGTATAATTCCCAGGGTTGTTCATTGCCAGAGAATTCAGAAAAGTATGAATGCTCTGTCTTCACAGAGGCAGAAGTGTGACCTCTTTTCAGATTTTTTAATGCCTAGCCTTACACATCTTTGAGAGAAAAATATTAGAGTGGTATGTTCTCCACATCTCCCTGTGTTTCCCTTATCCCTGAAATCTGGGTCCATCATGCTCTGCTACTTTGGCAACTCTAAGCTTCACTTTTTTTTCCCTGTTCCAGCCCACATTATTCCTGAAAGCTCAGTAGGATTATCACCTCCTAATGGCAACTTTGACTCCATAGCTTCTTTCCTCTGCAGCTTAAGAATTGGCACGGGCTTCCCTGGTGGCACAGTGGTTGAGAGTCCACCTGCTGATGCAGGGGACACGGGTTCATGCCCTGGTCCAGGAAGATCCCACATGCTGTGGAGCAGCTAGGCCCGCGAGCCATGGCCGCTGAGCCTGCGCATCCGGAGCCTGTGCTCCACAACAGGAGAGGCCACAATAGTGAGAGGCCCGCGTACCGCAAAAAAAAAAAAAAAAAAAAAAAAAGAATTGGCACATGGAGCCAAACCAAAACCAGCATGTACACTCAATGTGCATTGGTTTTCTAAGTTATTTTGGTCCCATCAAATGATGGCTTCCTCAAAAAGTCTCCAATGCTTCAAATAAGTTTTTTACTTTAGTTATATTATTGTCAGAATTTTTAGTCATTAACTACAAGAGAGTTGGTTTTCTATCAATTATTGCATCACAGTTGAAAACTGAAGTGCACTGTTTATATTTTAAAAGAAGAAATTAATAAAGATAACTGCAAATATTTACAAAGTATATTTTAAAATGTCAGTTTCATATAAAAATAATATATATGTATATGAAAAACTAGATTTTCAAAATAGACTTTAAACCATAAAGTCTATGTTGAATGGTAGACTTAGAAAGATAAAGACAGAGACTATATGATGATAAAAGGATCAATACAAGAAGAGACTACTACACTGGTCAATATATATGAACCCAATATAGGAGTGTTCAAGTACATAAAACAAATACTAACAGACATAAAGGGAGAAATTGAGGAGATTTTAACACCCCATTCACATCAACTGACAGATCTTCTAGACAGAAAATTAATAAGGTGACAGAGATCCTAAAGGATACAATATAAAAGTTAGATTTAATTGGTATTTTCAGGACATTACTTCCAAAACACCCCCAGGATACACATTCTTTTCAAGTGCACATGGAACATTCTCTAGGATTGACTGCAATACTAGGGCACAAAACAAACCTCAACAAATTTTAGAGTATAGAAATTATTTTAAGCATCTTTTCTGACCACAATGGCATGAAACTACAAATCAACCACAGAAAAATAAATGAGAAAAAAATGATTACATGGAGACTAAATAACACACTACCAAAAAATCCAGAAAAACAAGAAAAAAACAAACAAACAAAAACAATGGGTCAAAGATGAAATGAAAGAGGAAAGCCTTGAGACAAATGACAATGAAAACACAACCATACAAAATCTTTGGGACGCAGCAAAAGCAGTTCTTAGAGGGGAGTTCATAGCAATACAGGTCTTCCTCAAAAAAAGGGAAAAATCTCAAACAACATAACCTGCCACCTAAAAGAAGTAGAAAAAGAGAAATAAACAAAACCTAACATCAGCAAAAGGAAGAAAATGATAAAGATCAGAGAGGATATAAACAAAATTAAATTTTAAAAAAATAGAAAAAAATCAATAAAACCAAGAGCTGGTTCTTTGAAAGGACAAACAAAATTAACAAAGCTCTGGCCAGGCTCACAAGAAGAAAAGAGAGAGGATGCCATAAAAGAAAATAAGAAATGAAAAAGGAGAATAACAACTGATACCACAGAAATACCAAAACAAAACAAAACAAAAAAACAATACTATGAACAATTGTATGCCAACAAATTTGACAACCTAGAAGAAATGGACAAGTTTCTAGAAACAACAGCCCACAAAAACTGAATCAAGAAGAAACAGATAACAGACAGATCACTAGAAGTGAAATATTGGGTGGGCCAATAAGTTTGTTCAGGTTTTTCCATGTTACAGAAAAACCCAAACATACTTTTTGGCCAGCCCAATAGAATTTGTAATAGAAAACCCCCCTACAAAGAAAAGTCCAGGACAAGATGACTTCACTGGCAAATTCTACCAAACATACAAAGAAAAACTTATACTGATCCTTCTCAACCTCTTCCAAAAGATTGAAGAGGAGGGAATACTCCCAAAGACATTCTACGAAGCCAGCATCACCATGATACTAAAACTAGAAAGAGACACTACCGAAAAAGAAAATTACAGGCCAATATCTTTGATGAATATAGATGCAAGAATTCTCAATAAAATACTAGCAAACCAAATCCACCAACACACACAAAAAGTTACACAACAACCAAGTTGGATTCATCACAGGGTCACAGGGATGGTTCAACATATGCAAATCAATCAATGTGATACACTACATCAACAAAAGAAAAGACAATAACCATATGATCATCTCAATAAATAAAGAAAAAAGCATTTGATAAAATTCAACATCCATTGATGATAAAAATTCTTACCTAACTGGGTATAGAGAGAATATATTTCAACATAATACAAGTTATTTATGACAGATCCACGGCCAATATAATTCTCAATGGTGAAAAACTGAAAGCCTTCCTGCTGAAATCTGGAACAGGACAAGAATTCCCACCCTCACCATTTCTATTCAACATAGTATTGGAAGTCCTAGCCACAGCAGTCATACAAGAAAAAGAAATAAAAGCTATCCAAATTGGAAGGAAAGAAGTAAAATCATCATTTTATGCAGGTAACATGATACTATATACAGAAAACCCTAAAGACTCCATGCAAAAACTACTAGAACTGAAAAACGAATTCAGCAAGGTAGCAGGACACAAGATTAACATACAGAAATCAGGTGCATTTCTTTACACTAACAATGAAAGATCAGAAAGGGAATGTAAAAAAAAAAAAATCCTTTTAGAATCGTATCAAAAACAAAAAACAAACAAAAAAAAAAAACATTTAGGAAAAAACCTGTCCAAGGAGGTAAAACATTTATATACTGAGAACTATAAAACATTAATAAAGGAAACTAAAAATGATTCAAAGAAATAGAAAGATATCCATGCTCTTGTATTGAAGAATTAATATTGTTAAAATGGCTATATTACCCAAAGCAACCTACAGATTTAATGCAATCTCTATGAAATTACCCATGACATTTTTCACAGGAATAGAACAGATAATCCTAAAATTTATATGGAATCATAAAAGACCCAGAATTGCCAAAGCAATCCTGAGGGAAAAGAACAAAGCAGGATACATAACCCTTCCAGACTTCAGACAATACTACAAAGCTACAGTAATCAAAACAGTGTGGTGTTTGCAGAAAAGTATACATATAGATCGATGGAACAGAATAGAGAGCCCAGAAATAAACCCACATACATATGGTCAATTAATCTTCAACAAAGGAGGCAAGAATATACAATGGAGAAAAGAGAGTCTCTTCAGCAAGTGGTGTTGGGAAAGTTGTACAGCTTCATGTAAGTCAATGAAGTCAGAACACATCCTCATACCATACACAAACATAAACTCAAAATGGCTTAAAGAGTTAAATATAAGACATGATACCATAAAATTCTTAGAAGAGAACATAGCCAAAACATTCTCTAACATAAATCATACTAATGTTTTCTTAGGTATGTCAGTCTCACAAGGCAATAGAAATAAAAGCAAAAATAAACAAATGGGACTGAATCAAACTTACTAGCTTTTGTACAGCAAAGTAAACCATAAGCAAAGTGAAAAGATAAGACAACCTACAGAATGAGAATAAATATTTGCAAACCATGTGACTGACAAGCACTTAATTTCCAAAATATACAAACAGCTCACACAACTCAATATCAAAACAAACCAACTGAAAACTGGGCAGAAGATCTAAATAGACATTTCTCCAAAGGAGGCATACAGATGGCCCACAGGCACATGAAAAGATGCTCAACATCACTAATTATTAGAAATGTAAATCAAAACTACAACGAGGTACCATCTCACACTAGTCAGAATGGCCATCATTAAAAAGTCTACAAATAAAAATGCTGGAGAGGGCTTCCCTGGTGGCACAGTGGTTGAGAGTCCGCCTGCCAATGCGGGGGACGTGGGTTCGTGCCCCAGTCCGGGAGGATCCCACATGCTGCGGAGCAGCTGGGCCCATGGGCCATGGATGCTGGGCCTGCATGTCTGGAGCCTGTGCTCTGCAATGGGAGAGGCCACGGCAGTGAGAAGCCCGCGTACTGAAAAAAAAAAATGCTGGAGAGGGTGTGGGGAAAATGGATTCCTCCCACACTGTTTGTGGGAATGTAAATTGGGGCAGCCGCTAATGAAAACAGTATGGAGCTTCCTCAGAAAATGAAAAATAGAGTTGACATATGACTCTGCAATGCCACTCCCGGGGATATTTCCAGAGAAAACTATAATTCGAAAAGCTACATGCACCCCAATGTACATTGCAGCATTATTTACAATAGCCAAGACATGGAAGCAACCTAAATGTCCATTCACAGATGAATGGATAAAGAAGATGAGGTATATATATATATATAATGGGATATTACTCAGCCATAAAAAAGAATGACATAATACCATTTGCAGCAACATGGATGGACTTACAGATTATCATACTAAGTGAAGTAAGTCAGAAAGGAAAAGACAAATACCATATGATGCCACTTCTATACAGAATCTAAAATATAACACAAATGAACTTACCTACAAAACAGAAACAGACTCACAGGCATAGAGAACAGACTTGTGGTTGCAGGGTGGAGGGTGCGGGAAAGGGATAAATTGGGATTTGGGGATTAGCAGATGCAAACTATTATATATAGAATGGATAAGCTCTAAGGTCCTACTTTACAGCACAGGGAACTACATGCAATATTCTGTGATAAGCCATAATGGAAAAGAATATGACAAATAATGTGTGTGTGTGTGTGTGTGTGTATATATATATATATATATATAAAACTGAATCATTTCACTGTACAGTAGATATTTACACAACACTGTAAATCAACTATACTTCAATAAAATAATTTTAAAAAACACAAAGATCTCATATATAAAAATAAAAAATCAATAAAATTAAGATATTTTGTAATTCTGACCAAGCTAAAAATTAAAATAAATTAAGAATTATATAGACAAAAATATATCAGGAGTATGATGTTTTATACTGATACACATAGCTGGAGTTAAAAAATATATTTGACATTATTATGAAGAATTATTCATACAATAAACTCTAAAATTGAGATCAATACTCACTAACTCATTTTATATATGTTAGACACAGTGTTTTAAAGAAATTACAATTTGTTTCCAAAGTCACAATCCAATAGATTCCAAATCAAAGTAAGAATCTTTGGCTTATCTTTAAAAAGAAGGAAAAGCCAATAGTATAGGAATTGTACGTTTCCATGGAGCCGAGTAGTTGCTGCATATTTTGCATGGAAAACATAGTTACTTGTTTGCCACAGTACTTTCCTTTCCCCACTTGTCCTTGACATTGTGGTCAAGTAAAAATGTAGAAATTATTTTTCTTGCATTTTTTTTTTTAATTTTAAGAAAGACTAAAGTGAGAAATCACTCAGATCTACTTTTTTATAAACCTCTGAAAATAAAAGTTTTGCATAGCAGTTGTATGTTATGGAAAGAAATGCTCAAGAATGTAGATTATAGGAATACAGGCATTGATAAACTCAGGCCACTCTACTTGATTACATTATCAACCTACCTCCTGTAGACATTTTTAATTGCCAAATTGGTCTTAGAAAAATAATAGTTTTCCTGGAAAACCAAATCAAGGAGTGGTAAATAAAACTTTAGTGATGAACCATGAAGGAAGAAAAGTACTAGGAATAAAAGTCATGAGGGGCTTCCCTGGTGGCGCAGTTGTTGAGAGTCCGCCTGCCGAAGCAGGGGACACGGGTTTGTGCCCCGGTCCGGGAAGATCCCACATGCCGCGGAGCAGCTGGGCCCGTGATCCATGGCTGCTTAGCCTGCGTGTCCGGAGTCTGTGCTCCGCAATGGGAGAGGCCACAACAGTGAGAGGCCCAAGTACCCCAAAAAAAAAAAAAAAAAAAAAAGTCATGAGATTCAGTCATCTTCAATTTTTTACTTCTGTATAAACATCAAGAATATATAATTTCTATCTAATATAAAGCATTCTAGAATCATTCCAAATATATTCAGACTGATGGATGATATATAGAGAGATGGAGCTGCAAATTGTTATAAATCTTGAAGGTATTTTTTGTGGGGGAAGGGGACAGGAAAACTTCCTTCCATGTAGTAGGATTGGGGTTAGGAATATTTTTAACTCATTACTTTCCTGTTCCCTTGTTTAAATTTTTAAAAATATATATTTTTTTGTTTTGTAATTATTATTTAAAATAATAAAAAATGTTAACATTTTTGATAAATATATTTAAGCAAGCTCATACAATCCAATTAAGATATATATCCCCTAATAAATATACAGAGTAATATTTCTGTAAATATATCTTTTAATTCCAGCCAAATGATTGCATTTTTAATATGACTAATCAATTCAGAGGTGTGTGATCTCAAGTTTAATATCTAGGTCCTCATTTTTAACATGAATGGCACAAAGTGAATTTTATATAGATGGAATAGGTAGAGAATAATACTTAATTCTTGTATTTAAACCCAGGATTTTAAGTGATATGACACATATCTACAAAAGAAACAAAATCCTTCTTGGAATTTAAAATTTTTGCATTACAGATAATGTAATTTTACATGCTCATTACTCATTGGGGTGCAAATAATAAATCGTATAACAGATGTATAAATGCATTACTACATGACAGAAGTTTACTGATTAAAATTCAGGTACTAACTGGCAAATATGTATGTATTATTTATGAGTCCTCTTGGCACACGACATAAAGAAACATTTCTCCCTTTATTTAAGTGTTAATCTCAAAAGACCTATCAGTAATTAAAATAAACATAATAATGTATAATCATTGTTGAGATTCCCACGCAATTTATTAACTCCACACCACTCTGATATCTTCTGGAATTTTTATTACTTTATTTCTGTTTCCTGGAGCATAATATAGTTTTACTAACAGAGATTTCTAAAGGTGAATAAAACAATCTTATTAAAGCGATTAGTAAACAAGTAAACTGTTAAGTGCTAACTGTGGTTAATGTGAGAAGACATCTTATGAATGAGATAAGCAAATGCTGGTAAAATGTATATTTCCTCATCATTTAAAAGAACAAATGTGATGAAATCATCTAAATTTTCCTTCATTCTTAAAAAACAAAAAAACTACTGTTTTTCTAGATAAGTTTATAAGTGTGTAAGTTACATACTCAGGGTTCTAAGATTTTGTAAGCAGGTACACTTCATCATTTTGTTTGTTTTGTTTGGAAACAGTATGAGAAAACTCCAGTCCCTGGTCATGTTTTGTAGTATAATCTTCCAATTGGGTTTTGAAAGTCATTTTGAACCAGCACTATCTTTCAAAATTTATGGTCATCTGATATAATGAAAACTAAAGATGACCCATATCCTCCAAATATGAAACCCCAAGCTAATGAAAGCAAAAAAGGAGACATGTATATGTAACATGGATAAAGAGAAATTACAATCATGTTAATGCTCAATGTTCTTAGAGAGAAAGAATACTTGCTCTAATATTTTTCACTCCTTTGGTTTTATTTTTGTGATAAATATTTTGTGTTACATTTTGATGCAAAAGTCTTACAAGTTTTTGTTATTTAAGTAATTATATTTATAGGCTAAATCATTGTTTGCATATCATTTTTTAATACATGATTCAAGCAAACAAAATATTTCTGTGCAATTGACTGACTCAACTAGGTAGATGCTTAGTACATATTAAGACTATTTGAATGGAATACAGACTAAACAAATAATGATCAATACGCTATTTTTAAATAAGCTATGATTTCTTTGCAAGTGTGAATAGAATACTGCAATTCTCAACAATGACACTGACAAATATAAAACTAATTTATTCAACCATCATCAAATAGTATAAAATATCCAAATATTTACACATTATTTAAAGTATATAAATTAATTATAGTCTTTTTAAGTATTTTATTAGTGCCTTATTTTCAATATACTTAACAGTTCTTCAAATCATTTAATATGCTGATATTTCTCTATCTTTTCCCACTGTTTTTATATCCCTTTATGTTATGTCTTTTGGTTTTGAAGAGTAGTAATGATATTCACAATAAATCAGTGCCTAAATGTTAGGATTCTAATTATTATTTTATTCTTTACTGTGTTTTCCCTTCTAAGCTTGAATTCAAAATGTAGACTGGTATTCAATTAATTTCTTTCTATTATCTGTATGATCAAATCTTTACAACTGTAAGTTTTCTATCATCTGGAGATTTACTAATTTATTCATTTAAAACTCAGTGAGTTCCTATTATATGACAAGAGATATAGTGGAGAACAAAATATAATCTCCACCCTCATGAAGCTTAACTTATTACTGAGAAAGAGAGTGAGAATACAAATAAGAAAATAAATACATATAAATCTAATATAATGTATTCATGTGTTCTAGGAGTATAATGAGGAAAGATACGGTAATAGGAAACGAGGAATAATGTATTTTGGACAGTGAGACTATTGAAGACCTCCTCAAAGGTGTTGAAATTCGGGTACATGACAGCATGAATGAGGGAAACAAATATCTAAGTGTAAGAGGTTTTCAGATAGAGGTAACAGCAAATACTGAACCCCTGAGGCTTGAGTGTGTGTGAAGGTTTGAAGGATAAAAAGATATTTACTAATGCAAAGAATATCGAAGAATAATGATTTAAAAAAAATAAGTTAGCCAAAAAACAGTGTATTTTATATATTTATTGGTAGGCTCAGCTGAAGTCTTTGGATTTTATTAAGGATGGTTTGAATAAACAATCTGATTGCTGAGTGGAGAATAGAGTTGAGAGTCAAGTGTAAAAGCAGTAAAACCAATTGTAAGGCAACTGAAGTTGCATAAATGAGAGATGATTGTGGCTTGGGCTAGCATGATACAGGTGGAGGTGATGAAAATGATAATTATTTATATATATATAATTATGTACAGTATAGTATATAATATATATCTCATATGCATATATATTCAATTATATATATAAATATATGCTCATATATCCATCCATATACATCCAATATGGATCCAATGGTTCAATGGTTCAATATGGATCCAATACATCCATATTGAACAGTGACATTGGTGTAGTCACTGGGTTAGTGCTGTTTAAATTGTAATGACAGAGGCCTAGATAATATAATGTATAACATTGAGGAGTTCACATTTTTGAGCAGAAAATTTTGAAAATACAAGTTCATAGGTAAAGAAAAATAAAGCAATCTTTACATGGCTCCATATACTAGAGATAAGTGAAAATGTGAACAGAAAATCTATAAAGTTAATTAAATATAAGATATGGGAATGTTGTTAGGGCCTATTTTCTGTGGATAACAATGCCTTAAGCAAAAACTCAAAAGCACAAGCGTATTACAAAAAAAAAAGGAAGACTATGAAGAAGACCTCTGTTCATTGAAGGATACTATAGACAAAGTTGGCAGAGAAATAACAAATAGGAGATGAATCCAAAAAAGAAGTAGAAAAAAAGATATAAAAAGAAATGTCAAAAGACTAACAAGCATATGAAGAGATGCTCAAAGTCATTTATAAGAGAGACACAAAATTACAATAACAATGACTGCACACATTAGATTGATTCGCATTTAAAAGGTGGTTAATGCCAAGAAATTCCATGGATTTGGTGTGGAGGAAAACTGCAGATTGGTACTGCAATTTTAGAAAGCAAACCTAATTTCCATTAATCCAGTTTCTGAATGTATTATAGCCCAGAGAAATTTTCCAAAAGATCAATGAGACTCCATATACATGAATGTGGAAAAATAAATCTTCTCTGGATTTCTCAGTGTTCTTATAAAGTCTCAGCCTCCGGAGGCATAGGAATTGATACATGATGAAGATAAAGAAAGGTTTGTTTTCACTTCCTAGAAACATTTTGCATTTCACCTAAGAAAAGAGTTGATCTGTAGCCACTTGTCTCTCTAATAATACATCTAATTGCTCTCATCCTCTGGAATAAAAGAGTTCCAGACTATGGACCTGGGTTACCTCAAAGGATGGCTGAGTAACAAGAACTCTGGAGGGATTCAGAAGTTATCTTAATAGGTATTTACATTTCAAAAGGGATGGACATCTAGGTTGTAAGTCTAGAGAAGCTAAATCTCTCTCATTTATTTATTTACATACTAAAGTGTGATAATAAAAACCCAGGACAACTTATTACTACTTTGCCAAGGAAAATTGCCTCAGAGGGTGAGTGCTGACAGCTGCCTCTTTCCCCCATGTAAGCAAAAAAAAAAAAAAAAAAAATTATATTTGTGGGTTCGTTGCCTAAAATATGGACGTCATATGTGTAGGGTGAGATCTACCTTTCATTGTGTTGTCCCATGGATGAAAATTGCGTTCAGGGAAACCAAGTGTCTATTATTTGTCATAAATAATAATCTACTTTGGTTCAAAGACCTCATGTGTGCTTTCAAAATAATATTAATAAATACAGATATTAAAAAGTTAACAGTGAACGCTCATTGTAGTATTGTTTGTGTTAAAATAAAATTGAAGGTGTCAACCTCAGATATAAAATAGTGAGTTATTTTACCAGCAAAATGGGTTTATTCGGGAATAGCAGAGACAAACATAGTGAAACATAGGCAAGTCTAGAGAACAAAGGGTAGGCGCTTCCTTTTATTAGGTCTTAGGAGGAAATTGGGAGGGTTGTTTTGAACAAAAGTTCACTGGAAAAGAGCAAGAGTCTGAGGTTGTAGAGGTTTCTAATTGGCTGCAGGCTATGGCTAAAAGCAGAGGATTAAATTCCCACATGATCAATGTCCTCCCTTATACCAGAAGAAAAGTAGCATTCTTATCTTCCTTCTACCTGCTGCTTATGCATGCTGTGAAAGTGGTATGTGCTTGAGAGCTCAAGCACATACCACTGATCCCATTTTAAAATGTGGTTTTCCTTTATTTATTTTCATAGAGGTTATCAAGGTGTCCACATCTAGTATATGAATTATACTAGTATATCAATTAGGTGCCACACCTGATGTTTGAATGCTGACAGATTCTGTCCTTGACCAAACTCTACTCAGGCTCCTCTGAGCTCATTTTCAACAAGGCTTCAACTTTGGACTTCTGTGTACATCCCTGCATTGTCCAACTTTTAGCAAGAATAATGCTAAGTCAGTTTAGCCAGAATCCTCCATCCTCCATATCTGATCACCCTCAATATCTAACTGGGTTCCTTATCCTGCCCCATTTTCCAGGTGATATCCTGCTGTCAGCAGGAGTCTTGTTAGGTCAGTTTAGTCAGAACACCCTTTTATCCCTGATTGCTCTTCTTAGTAATTTTCCATCCACTTACCCTCACTCATAGACTCTTGACTATAAATTCCTTTTCCTGGTATTTGAAGTTGAGCAAAATATCTCTCCCCCACTGCAAGACCCATTGCAGTGGTCACTACACCTATCACAATAGCCCACCTTGAATAAAGTCGGCCTTATCATCTTTAACAAGTATCATGAATAATTTTTTCTTGAATAATGTTGTGAAATACTGATTGGTAACTTGAAGTAATGGACATCAAACTACATGGATGGACATAAACCTGAGATGAGAGGAAAAAGGAATTTAAAAAAATGAAGTCATTTCATGATTCCATTTATATAAATTAAAGATACATAGAGAGATTCCTTAAAAAACTAAAAAAAGAACTACCATATGACCCAGCAATCTCACTCCTGGGCCTATACTCAGAGAAAACCATAATTCAAAAATATACATGCACCCCAATGTTCATTGCAGCACTATTTACAATAGCCAGGACATGGAAGCAACCTAAATGTCCACCAATAGAGGAATGGATAAAGAAGATGTGGTACAATATACAGAATGGAATATTACTCAGCCAGAAAAAGGGATGAAATTGTGCCATTTGCAGAGATGTGGCTAGATCTGGAGACTGTTATACAGACTGAAGTAAGTCGAAAGAGAAAAACAAATATTGTATAATATCACTTATATGTGGAATTTAGAAAAATGATACAGATAAGCTTATTTGCAAAGCAGAAATAGACACACAGACATAGAGAACAAACATATGGATACTAAGAGGGGAAGGGGTTAGGATGAATTGGGAAATTGGGACTGACATATATATATATAACTATGTGTAAAATAGATAACTAATGAGAATCTACTGTATAGCCCAGGGAACTCTACTCACTGTTCTGTGGTGACCTAAATGGGAAGGAAATCCAAAAAAAGAGGGGATATATGTATACATATAGCTGTTTCACTTTGCTCTACAGCAGAAACTAACACAATGTTGTAAAGCAACTATACTCCAATAAAAATTATTTAAAAAAAAGATATATAGAGAGAATAACCACACATGTTGTACAAAACATATACCCTCAAAAGTATAGCTATCAAATACATTAGAATCACTGCCTAGGGGATGAGCAGGGTGGGACCAGGAAATAGAATAAAGGAAATATATATTTTTTAAAGGAGGAAGTGGTATATTGATGAAAATTTGGCATGTAGTGAGAAATATTAATGTATCCTTCTGCCCTTGATGAAGAAAAAGTGAAAATATATCTTTCTGAAATACTTAAAATACTTGCTTAGGTTAATCACAATCATACATATTAAAATTATATTTTACATTTGCACTATCATAATTGTATAGCTTTATATCCATTTTAAAATTGCAGACTTTTAAAAATAGGATGATATTTATGGAGATGAAAATGAAATGTTGTCATTATCATGCTTTGCAAGTCCTTACTGGTAATTGAATAATCTAAAAATGGTAATTAGCATTTTATTTGAACCTATGATTGTTTATTAATGTTAATAGCGCTAAAAAACAAGACATGTTCAAAATGGAGTTGCTTATGCTAAACCCCACATCACCAAACCGATACTTAATTTAGTTACAGTTTTGGCTCCCCCAGAAATGAAAAGTAACCCTGAAATAACCAGCACTCTTCTTTGCCTGGTATAACTTCCTTTTTCTTGCTCCCTCTGTCTATAAAAATCATTTTGTATAGCTCCTCAGAGCTCCTTTCTATCTGCTTGGTTGGATGCTGCTGGATTTGAATCGATTTTTGTTCAGATAAACTCTTAAAATTTTTAATATGCCTCAGTTAATCATTTAATAGTTCTGGAGTTAGAAGAGGAAAACAGAAGGAGACCCCTGACATCCTGGGAGGAACAATGAGCAACAAGTGTAGGTTTGAGCTGAGCCCCTTGAGTTCGCTGCTTTCTCCCTGCCTCTTAAGGTGGAGGGGTCAGTCTCTCTTGATCCCTAGCTCCACAGTTTTTGCATTATAAATTTGATCTTTTTCTCCCCCCCAGACTGAGTCTGGAAATCACTGAAGTCAGACTGGGTGTCACTTGGAAACAAGACTGGGTCCAGAGTTGGACTGGGTCTGCCTTAAGCTGGACTGGGTCCAATGTGAGACCTCAGGTGAATAAAATTTTAAGGCTGAACAAGCAGGTTAACCTTACCAAAGAAAATCTTGAATTGCAGTAGCCACAGTGGAGAATTAATAACTTAAATAAACTTATCCATTTACAATGTGCCCTAAAGAAAAAGAGGTCTAAGCCAAGAACTCACCATAAAAGGTAGAGAGAAAATTATTTTTCCTCCTCGACAGTTTCTGGTGACTAGGATGAGACCCACTGGGACATCCCACTCCAGAGCCTACAGATAGAATCCTGGGAAAACTGGCAGAAGTCAGCAAAGGGTACGAATTCTTACTAAAGGAAGCTCTCCCAGATTTCTTTCTATGGTGTTTGGTTAAGAGAGGAAGTTAAACTATCACTTTTTCCCTTTCTTTCCAAAATCAGATTGGCAGAAAGAAAAAAAAAAAGAAAAAAAAAATACATGAATTAGATCTTTGAATTGTGACTTGAGAATTTGCTTTTGGGTACCCATTGATCATTAATCTTTTCTCTCTCAGGGACAGCCATTGCCTTCTTGTTTGTCTCATTTTGTGCCCTGAGAACTTTGCTTGGCAACCTTAAGGTTGAGGGCTCCAAAAATATGGCCAGACAGAAATGTGAGTTAAACTTCATTTGCTGCTAGTGTCCTACTGACTATTGCCAGCTCTCAGGGGAATTGTATAACTCTTTCTTTTTGTCTGCTGGTGAAAAATCCCCTCCATTGTTGTTTGTCTGATTTTTTTTTTTTTTTGCGCTACGCGGGCCTCTCACTGTTGTGGCCTCTCCCATTGCAGAGCACAGGCTCCAGATGCACAGGCTCAGCGGCCATGGCTCATGGGCCCAGCCGCTCCGTAGCATGTGGGATCTTCCCAGACCGGGGCACAAACCCGTGTCCCCTGCATCAGCAGGCAGACTCCCAACCACTGCGCCACCAGGGAAGCCCAATTTGTTTGTTTTTGCTTTATTACTGCAAGATTTTTCAGTATAGAATTTTAATTTGTCAGGGTTCCCCCTCAAACCCATTTTTATCAGCTTGTTAAAGAAATTGTTAAATATATCGTTCTATTGTGTTCTGGCTAACATTGTTTTTGATGAGAAGACTGTGATTTTTCTTTTTTTTTAAATTCTCTTTGGTAGGCAATGAACCTCTCTTTCTCTCAGGTTTGAATGTTTTTATAATTTTCTCCTACATTAATTTTCACTGATTTAGGTTATGATGTCCCTTGTGGTAGATGTCTGTCCTGTTTATCGTGCTTGAATTTTGCTGCTAGTTTAGACCTGTGGTTTACAATATTCATCACATTTAGAGTATTTTGGGCTCTTCTATCTTAAATATTTTTCTGCTCATCACCATCCTTTGGGGATCTGATTACATGTATGTTAGACTACTTAATATTGTCCTATGGGACACTGAGACTGATTTTATTTATGCATTTCCTTATTTTGGACATTCTCTCTGTGCTTTAATGCAGATCAGCATTTTCCAGTCAGACTCTGAAATGATAGAAATGTTTTACAATCTGCAGTATCTAAAGCAGCATCTCAACACCATGTGTGGTTATTGAGTACTTGAAATGTTGTTTGGTGAACTGAGTCTATCATATTGGAAAGCTCATGTTAGGATGGTTTACATGGCTGTGTCTTCATATTTTCTTTTATTTCCCATGTCCAATATATTGCTTAGCCCATTTAGTAATTTTTAAAATATAATTTACTGTGTTTTCTATCTTTAAATTTCCTTTAAAAAGTCTTACACTACTCTCTTAACTCTTCATGTATTTTTTCTTTAAATACTTGAAAATATGTTGATTGTTGATTGTTTATTTGAACATCACTATCTTTTCAAGATGTGTTCTATTGACTAATATTTCTCTTAGGATTGCATTATCCTGATTTAGTATATATCTAGTAATCTTACTGCATATAGACAGTGTCAAATTTTGAGTTTCTGATTATGTTGTCTTACTTTTAGAAGTTTTAAAATATACTTAGGCAGGCAATTAAGCTATTAAAGATTAGCTTGATACATTTATGACATTTTTATATTTGTGGGTACAGATCAATATTTTAGTCTTTATGCTAGGACCAGTTTAGTGCTTCTACTAGTATATTGATACGTCTAGAGGTCATTCCTAAATGTCAAGGAGTATCTTTATTCTTGAACATTGACATTTTAATGCCTCTGAAACTTGCATGACATCTTAGAATTGTTTAGATTATAGCTCCTCTGTATATCTTTGCTGGTCTTGAGAAGTTTCAATTTAATGTCTAGTCCCAGCAGAGGCAAGGGACTACATTACCGGATTTGCAGAGCTCTGTCTTTTCATGCACTGCTCTTTCTATTACTCTGCCCCATGAATTTCAGCTGCCTCAGCCTTTCCAATATTCATACTGTCTCCAAAGCTCAGCGCTCTGATTGGTTCCCTCTGACTGTGCTGAAGTCCATAAAGTGCTTCCAGGCAGACAGCAGTATAACTATTGGGGCACCTTGTTTGTTTTTTATTTTTTATGGAATCAGAGTCCTGTGCTACGTGTTGTTTGGAAACAACTGAAACCAGAATATTTATTCATCTCCAATACAAGAGCATAATAAAATATTATCTGGTATACACAGACTCAGAACACTGAAGATACCTCTAGATGTAGTACTCAGGGTGAGAGCAAGTCTTTTTATACTGCAAGAATAATGGACATAGATAATTATTGATCCTGGACAATGATATAGTCTACATATAACAATATACAGCAAGAAAAATGAATTAGTGTCATGAAGATAAAAAGGGAGAAAATACTGTCATTATTTATAGGTGACATAATTACCTACTTAGAGAAGCAAGTGAATGAACAAATAAACTAATTACATAATGTAGCACATATGCTGGACACAAGCTCAACCTACAAAAATCAATAGTAATTGTCTTCTCATGTGACAGCCAATTAGGAAATTTAGGGAAAAAAATAATATGCAATAAATATTTGCAGTAAATATTGTTTTCCAAAATTTTCTTAAGCAATAATGCAAAATAACTCTACACTAAAACATTTACTTCTGATAAATGTACTTGCTCATGTATCTCAAGCACAATATTTTTAGCATATTTAGCTAGAACAGTTTGGAAATTTTCAATGATGTTTGCTATTTATAATTTTAAATTAATTTATAATTTTAAATTATGTGTTTAGAAGTGAGATTTTATTCTCTTTTTAGATAAATTTCTTTTAGGTATGAACAGATTTTTAATGGTACAAAGAGAAGTCAATAAAAATATTTAAAAATTAAAAAAATCCTATATTATAAAAAGAACTTGCATTTTTCAAGTGTTGAGCAGTGAGTTTAAACCACAGGGTTGGCAGTTTAACAAGAAATACAGAATATATTTCGAGACGAAACTGACACAAACAGACTGTTTCTGGATCATTGTTTTAACACATTGACCAAGAACAGTTTGTGTTTGTGGCAAAGGCCCAGATATGAAATAGACTAAAATAGAATTTGGTGGAATTGAACAGCTTAGAAAGAAACATGTTCTTGTTGGAAGAGTTGTGACTCTTGGAAAAATGACTGGGGACAGTTTACAGAATTTAAAAAAAATTCATCCTTTCCTTTCTCTTTGTGCCAGCATACAACCAACCACCTGTTCTCCCTACTACCTGGGGAAAAATTATAAGAGAAAACATCTGGGTGATTTAACTAAGATATAAGATTGCTTATTACACTTCTGAGATTTTTTTCTACAAAATTCTGATAGTAGGAACACAAAAAGTTTGGTATTATGGGTTTTCTGCACAACTACATAAGCTTGGTTAACTTGGAGTTCAGTGGGAGAAAATATTTATGCTTCAAATTTAGAAATTTATCTTTATTGATAGATTTATTGTCTTTTTTATTGAAGCCATTTGCAATTAAAACCTGTATAAGCCTATTCAAGAAATCTCCAGTAATTATATATATTATCTAAGAAATGCAATTAATGTTTAACAAATATATTAAAACTCATGCATATAAGTGAATACATTAATCAAACATCCTCATGGGAATTAGTTTACTTACTGTAAGTCTTCTCTGGATTATTTAGGCCCCAATGTTTAAATTGTTCTCAGAGTCTGACACATTGTTTAAATATATTTAGAAGAATCAAGGGTGTATTTTATTTACTGTGTATTTTATAATGGAAAAGCGCAATAGCAATTTAGAAGTTAAATCTAGTACCTAATATATAGATTGAGTTAAGTAATATCTCAAAAATAAATCTCAATGGGAAATAAAATACTTTAAAAAACACACTTATAAATCAAATTAAATGACTTCAGGTAATATTCATGGCAGGTATTATTGCAAAGACACACCAATTCTCCAACACTAGCCTACTTAGCTATATACAACATTGCTGCTTTCTCATGTCTTTCTAGCAATTAGTTCAGGCATCTCTACTTTCCCGTATTTGGATTAAAATTAATATAATTTATCTATTGCAGAAAGGCACACTTCAGTGACCAGACTACTGAAACTCCTTCATCATGTTACCTTCCTGTCTTTTTTTCATTGAGTTTTAGCTATGGAAGTATCCCAAGCATGAGTGTGCTCAGGGTTATGTATGCTTACAAAAGTCTAAATATATGTTGTTGTTTCCTGAACATTGTAGTATAGTAAAAGAAAATATTAAAGAAATAATTGGCTTTAATATTTTTGTTTAATAGATTAGCTATGTCTTTAGTTGATATATGCACACACATATACACATATCTAGTCAATTTTACAATTACTCTGGCATGGATTTTCTCTATACAGCTAAGAAGCAAGTGACAGAGATAGTCTTGCTTATAGCATATAGAAAGAATAATAGCAAGTGTATTTTAAGAAATTTACGTATATAGTTAATTCAAGAGACAACACTAATTTTAGAACTTAAAGGAAAGTTAAAGATTATTCTTACAATCCCTCCTTTTAAAGTCCCGATAACAGATTCAAAGAAATGAAATTTCAGACTGTTTTTGAGTCAAAGATAATTATAATCAAAATATGATCTATCTTGAAGGAATATTTGACACTACATATAAATTCAAAATAGAGTGGCAAGTGATGATTGAAAATCAGTAAGAGAAATAATGTTTTTTTGTGATCACTAGTACACACTTTTCTAAGCAAATTCTAAGGCATATATAGACATTGCTTAGATTTTATTTTACAATGTTAAAAAATGTTTCCCTATTCACAAAAATTAATTACTAGTTACAACAAAACAAATAAAGCCAAAGAGAAGAAGAAGGTAAAGATTAAAAGATAGAAGGGAGGGCTTCCCTGGTGGCGCAGTGGTTGAGAGTCTGCCTGCCGATGCAGGGGACACAGGTTCGTGCCCCGGTCCGGGAAGATCCCACATGCCGCAGAGTGGCAGGGCCCGTGAGCCATGGCCACTGAGCCTGCGCGTCCAGAGCCTGTGCTCCGCAACGGGAGAGGCCACAACAGTGAGAGGCCCGCGTACCGCAAAAAAAAAGACAGAAGGGAAAATGGCATGGGAGGGGGAGAGAGGCTAGGAAGAGGAAATAAAGTGAACAGGATAGATATAAGTGAAAACAACAAATTTAAAAAGTAATCTGTTTTTCAATCCTAATTCTTCCCTGGTAGAGAAATAAAGACACCAAGGTAAGAATACATACATACATATGCATATATGCATACATAAATGAATATATTAATTAAGTGTATAATTAAAAGATTACATTCCTTAAAGGTATAAAATTTTAAAACTTAAAAAAAATTATATACTCCAAGAGACATCAACTTAGTGATGTAGGGTAGAATGCCCAACTATACAAACCATACTACAGTACAAATAATATGTAACATAATATTTATGTTGTAAGTGTTCATATTTTTTCATCTTTAGAATCAAACTTAGAAAAAAAGGTGACTTTTATTTCACTTACAGGGAATATAATTTTTAAAATATTGATAATATAAAAAGTATAAAAATTTCTAGTTTCTGTAATGGCAAATTAGATGCTTTTGTGCCACTAGGCTGCTACCAAGAAGACAAGGATTTGCAGGACCAATTAATGAGAGAAAGGAAATGACAAGCTCATTGACATGGACCCACACTGACCCTTGAAGCACTTTCCTAATTTATAGCTGTGGCAGAGATGCTAAGAAGTTGAGGAGAGTCTTCAGCAGGCTCTCATAATAGCCAAAAATATTATCAACTGAGATTTAAGTGCTGCCAAGAAAGAGGAGACATAGCTAACACTCAGAATTTATGTTTGATACAAAGGGTGAGGGTGAACAACAAATGAACCCAACATTCACGAAATTGAATACTAACTTCAAGTCATCTCACTCTCTGCTTCTTCAGTCAGGATGACCTATCACGACCCTAATATCTGGTCAGAAAGAGTAGAAAGACTTCACTGCAAGAAGAAAAATGTCATTCAGAGAGGTATAAAGTTTCTCTATACTTTTTCATATATGCTGTCTGTTACTTAAACAATCGCAACTAGAGATACAGAGATGGTTTGAATAAAAGCAAGAGAAAACAAAAACAGAAAGGAAGGAAGGAAAGAAAGAAAGGAAGGAAGGGAGAGAAAGAGAGAAAGGGAAAGAAAGAACAAGACCATGGGATATTCAGATATTAGGGTTATGTGATAGTTAAAATAATTCATACACATATTCAAGGAAGTTATAAAATATTGAGACACATTAGGAAACTATAAAAATAGAAAATAAAGAATAAAAATATATTAAAAATTGAAAATTTTAACTAATCTTTGGATACTACAAAAATAATCAAATGGACATTCCGGTACAAAGATATAATGTCTGAAATAAAAAACTTAATGTATGGGTATAACAGCACTTTAGACATATAAGACCAAATTAGTAAACTGTAAGGCAAAATAATAGAAAAGCGGAAGCTCAAAAAAAAGGCACATCATTGCAAGCATTAAAAATAATAATATTGGTATAATTATATTAGTACATCCATAGCAGACTTTAAAGCAAGTAGTATTCTAAAGACTATTAGTCATAATGATAAAGTACTTAATCTGACAAAGAATGATATTATGAGCCTAAATCTATATGCATGGAATAACAAAACTGATTGAACTAAATAGTCAAAGAGACCAGCCTCAATAAGACTAGAACAGCAAAACATAAATGTGTTACATGTATAAATACCTGAACAATACAAATAACAAAACTAACCTTACTAAAATCAAATAACTACTAGGTTTTATTATGAACACCTTTTTTAATCAACTTGCTTGCCTCAGCACAGTATTTCTCAATTTCCTACTGATTAGGATTACTTGGTAGAACATGTCAAAATATTGATGGCCTCAAACCACTCCAAAACATTCAGATTCAAAGGGTTTGGGGCAGAGCTTGGACATGAGATTTCTTTTTTAATTTACGTGATTCTAATGTAAAGTCAGTGCTGAGAACTCTGCATATCACTTGCCAAATCCAATTTTTACTACACATTTGTCTTTCCCCTCTACTAGGCTGTGAACTGTTGAGGATAGGACTATGTTTTCCACATTTATAGCCTACTACAAATGTATTGCACTACATCTAAAATACTTGCCCGATACCAAGTATTTGCTCAAAAGTTAGTTGGTGATAAAAGGCTAAGTTTCAGAAGATGGTTATTTCAGTTCAACTTAACAGCTACTAATCAAATTTCTACTGTGTGCTGGACTTTATACAAAGTTGGTTACTTTATACAAGGTATACAGTACAGTGCCAGCCTTTAGGGGAATCATTCATTATTCATTCATTATTCAATCTGGTGGTCACAAATTATCAATTACTACCATATTGATAGTATCTTTAGGCCACTACATCCAGAGCTACAACACTCTCAATCTAATATAGCAAGTCATTTTTTCCTTGAATTGGATTCCATTAAGTAGTTGAAAAATAAAATAATAAATAGAACATGCATCAATGACAGAATATGTATACTTTACATGTGTACATGGAACATCAACAAATACTGACCATATTCTAAGATATAAAAATTCAATATATTTCAAAAACTTTTAATTATTCAGAACAGATTATGATCTCTTTAGCAAATCTGGCAATAAAAATGACACAAAGATAATTGGAAAAACCCTATATGTTTGAAAATTATGCATTCTATTCCCAAACATCCCATTAGTGAAGGAAAGGATATAACTTGAAATTAGAAAAGATTTTGAACTAAACAATAATGAATATATAACATATAAAAGTTTGATGATGTGGTTAAGTATATTTTAGAGAGAAATTTATAGATGTAAAGGCATATACTACAGAAAAGAAAGTTGAAAATGAATTAAGTATACATCCATATCAATAATAAGCAACAGCAAAATAATGAAAAATATGAAAGAATAATATAATAAAGATATGAAATTAATCATATAAAATGAGTTTAAAGTAAAGAAATTCAACAAAGCCAAAATTTGGATTTTGAACCCCCCACACCCCCAAAACAAAGAGATGATGAACACTTGACAATACTGGTTCAGTGACAGAGAAAAGATACAAGTTGCAAATGTTGGAAAGGACAAATGGATCTTGCCACTACAAGATCTTTACAGAAAAAAAAAGGCAGATAAACAATCAGGATTGAAAAATAATCAAGGTCGCTGGATTCAAATACAAAATTTGAAAACAAATGGAGTTTTTATATTCTACCAATAATTGAATAGAAAATATAAAATGACAACATATGCTATTTATGATAGCATCAGTGAAACATAAAATATCTCATTAAAATTTTCAATACATCTATGTTGAAAACTACAAAACATTATTGAGAAAAACAAATAACTATGTTAAGTGGATGGATACAGTATAATAATAGATGATATGCTCATTTTTATGAGACTCAGTTCTTCCGAAATTTGACATCTAGATTAAATGCAATATTGTTCATAATCTAATTAGAAAAAGGAAAACAAAAGTGTGATAGTTTATTGTCAGCAGACTACAAGTAATGGCAAAGGAAGTTTTCAGTCAGAAGGAATAGAATACAAGACAGAAAGCTATTTCTACACAAAGAAATGAAGAGCACTGAAAATGAGGTAAAGAAGATAAAATATTTTAATTAGTTTGTGCTAAAAGACAATGAGCTATCTAAAGCAAAATTAATTGCAATATATTTTATCTTTATAGCATATTATAAGTATTTTATGCTTCTTTAAAATTTAATAAAAGTGTACAAATATTTAATACAGGAGATAAAACAGAGTCATATACAAGACTCACTTAAACTAAGAGAAATCAGAAAAAGTGGAAATATATAGCAAATTGGAGGGATTTATTCCAATCATATCAATTATCACAGTAAATTTGAATTATGTAAGCAAACCAAGTAAAAGAGATTGATTGGGTTAAAAAAAAAACCTAATTAGCTGCTACCTACTGATAACCTACTTTAAACTTAGAGAAACAGTCATGTATAAAGTAAAAAGATGAGAAAAAGTCATACCATTCAAATACTATTCAAAATAAAG
Source organism: Delphinus delphis (assembly GCF_949987515.2). Lineage (NCBI taxonomy): Eukaryota > Metazoa > Chordata > Mammalia > Artiodactyla > Delphinidae > Delphinus > Delphinus delphis. The sequence goes on along the minus strand of NC_082687.1, from coordinate 114,510,327 downwards.
CTAGAGAATTATGTGTACATACTTAAAAACAGTGTTTCAGTATACAAGGTAAAAAAAAAAATTGACAGAATTTAGAGGAAAATAAATAAATCTAGAGTTATCCAGACTTCAAAACTTCTCTTTTTGTAATGAATGAAACAAGTAGGCAGGCAAACATACACAGATACAGGAGACCTGAACAATACTATCCACCAAATTTACCTAATTGGCACACAACCGATCTTCAGCAGAGTGCACATTCATCCCAAGTGAACATGAACCTTTCACTAAGATAGACCAGATTCTGGGTCCTAAAACAATCCTCAACACATTTAAAAGAAAAGAAGCCATACAACGATGGTCTCAGACCATAAATAATTTAAACTCTGAATCAATAACAGAAAGATATCTAGACAATTTCTAGGCATCTGGAAATAAAACAACCCACTTCTAATTAATTAATTGGTCAAAAAGAAAGTGTAATAGGAAGATACAAATACTTTGGACTAAAGGAAAATAAAAGTATATCATATTGAAATATGAGTGATGAAACAAAGCTGTGATTAAAGGAAAATGTGAGCAGAAAATGCTTATATTATTTAAAAAAAGGAAGACCTCAAATGAATATAAAATTTTACCTAAAGAATCGAGAAAAAGAAGATCAAATTAAACACAAAACTAGCAGAAGAGGGACTTCCCTGATGGGGCAGTGGTTAAGAATCCACCTGCCAATGCAGGGGACACGGGCTTGAGCCCTGGTCTGGGAAGATGCCACATGCCACACAGCAACTAAACCCGTGAGCCACAACGACTAAGCCTGTGCTCTAAAGCCCGGGAGCCACAACTACTGAGCCCACGTGCTGCAACTACTGAAGCCCACGCACCTAGAGCCCGTGCTCTGCAACAAGAGTAGCCACCACAATGAGAAGCCTGCACACCACAACGAAGAGTAGACCCCGCTCGCTGCAACTAGAGAAAGCCCACGTGCAGCAACGAAGACCCAATGCAGCCAAAATTAAATTAATTAATTAATTAAAAAAGAAAAGTTTGCAAAGAAAAAAAACTAGCAGAAGAAAGAAATTAAATTCACAGAAAAATCAATGTGATTTTAGAATGGTTACAGAATAAAGCATCAATATATAATTAACTGCATTTCCATATAATAACAACAAACAACTGAAATTTGAAATAAAATACCATTTATATTAGCATCAAAAAATGAAATACTTAGATATAAATCTAACAAATATATGCAGGATATGGATAATGAAACCTGAAAACGTCGATTAAAGAAATCAGATAGCACCTAAATAAACGAAAAGATTTATAATGCTTATGGATTGAAATAATCAATATTGTTAGGATATAAATTCTCCTCAGTTAGATCTATAGCCTTCAATGCATTCTAAGTTAAAATAAGGTTTTGTAGCTATTGACCAACTGATTTTAAAATTTATATACAAAGATTACAGAAATACAATAGCTAAAACATTTTGAAAAAAAAAGGAAGCATAAATGTGCAGGACCCCTCCTAACTATATCACAACTTACAAAAAAGAAAAGATGGTATTCAAGAGAGTATTGTTGAAAGGATACACAAACAGATCAATGGGACAGAGTAGAGACTTCATAAATAGACCCATGCAAATGTATTTAAGTGATTTCTGATGAAGGTGAAAATAACAAACAAAGGATAGTATTTTCACAAGAATTTTACTGGAACATTTTGACTTCTATATATTGGATTGGCCAAAAACTTTGGGTTTTTCTGTAAGATGTAACGGGAAATAAACCTATATACATTCCTCACACCTTTTACACAAATTATCATTAAATGGATCATTGCCTAGACATAAATACCAAATTTTCAACTACAAAACTTCTAAAATTTAGGTGAAACTCTTGTTGATCTTGAGTTTGCAAAGAGTTTATGATCTGACATCAAAAACAAAATACTTAAAAAAAAGACTTCGTGAAAATTTAAGTTTTATTCTGTGAAAGATGTTAAGAGAATGCTGACAAAAGTAAGGGACAGATTAAGAGTAAATATTTCCAAAGCATATATCTGATAAAGGAATTAATACATAGAGAAAAAATAAAACACACCAATAAGAAAGCAATCAATCAAATTAAAGATGAGCAGCAGGTCTGAGCTAGCAAATTAATGATGAAGATACATGAATGGCAAATAAGCACATGAAATGGTGCAAAACACCTTTCAGTATTAAGGAAATGCAAATTACACCGGTAAAGAAATATATTGCACTTAACAGAATGACTAAAATCATCAAACCTGACACTATCAATACTATTAAGGATTTAAAGCAGCTGCAACTCATTCATTGCTGGTGAGAATGTAAAATGTCACAACCATTCTCAAAACTATTCCTTAGATATACATCTACCATGCAACCCTAAAATCCCTCTCCAAGGTATTAACCCAAGTGAAATGAGCACCAATGTTCACACAAAAAAAGTCCATGAATATTTATAGTAGCTTTGTTCACAATCACCAAAATCTGACAACAATCCAGCTGTCAACTGTAGTACCTCCAAGCCATGGAATAATAACATTCAGCAATAAAGAGAAACAAACTATTAATTCACACATCCAGGACATTAAATGCATTTTGTTAAAGGAAAGAGGTTAAACCCATAAAACTATTTATTATATGATTAGATTTATATGATATTCTAGAAAAGACAAAAATACAGAAATGGAAAAGAAATCAGTGATTACCAGGGACTGGAGGTACAGATGAGACCGACTGAAAGGGGCAGCTTGAGGGAAATTTCTGGTTGACAAATCTAAGCTGTATGTTATTGTGGTGGTAGGTAAATGACTATTTGTATTTGTCACAACCTACAGAACTACACAACACAGAGTGAATTGTAAGTGTATATAAATTTGAAAAGTTCAATAATGATGTGCAGGGAATTCAAAATGGAATGTAGATGGGTAAATAAATTTACCTGTGTTACAAATGAATTACATAATAGTGCTTGAGGAGATGGAGAGGAAAAGAGTTCACCTAAATAACTGTGGCAAATACCAAAAGAACTGTACGTAAACATCATTTTCTGGTAAATCTGTTTCTCACAGGTCTCAAGATATCTTCCCCTAAATGTGTATTGATTATAAAATTGAAAAATGGTAGAAGTGAAGAAAAATAGCAGAGACTATCTAAAGTAAGTGATCAAAGTTTGTCACCAAAATGAAGAGATATTGAAATAATATTTTCTGTGATATGACGTATTTAAAAGGCCACATCATCTATGTGGTATTACTTCCAAAAAATATAACTTCAATTTAATCATGAGAAAACATCAGATATTGAGGGACAATGTCAAGTACACAATACTTGACAAATACTTTTGAAAAGTGTCAATGTCATAAAAAAGGAACTGTTACAGATTGGAGATTAAGAAGATATGACAACTAAAACAGAGTGGAATCTTGAATTAGCCCTTGCAATCCAGATCTTGCAATCCAATATCAGAAAAATGACATTAGTGGAAAAACTGGTGAAATCCAAATAACATACATAGTTTAGATAGTAGTACTGTACTGGTATTAATTTCTTAGCTTTTAGTTTTTGTATTGCACAATTGATATTAACATTAGGGGCACTGGCTGAGGATTAAATGAATACGTCCCTCTAATCTTCTGCAATGTCTTTGTAAGCTTAAAATTATTTCAAAATAAAATTATATTTATAAATAGCATACTCAAAAAATTTTAAAACCACTTGCAATATTTTAATTCTTCCTTATTGGGTGTTAAGTAGGTCCCTTGCTATTTTGGATGTGAAATAATTGTTGAGAAAATTATGTAATATTTTCCAACACTGCAATCAATTTAAATAATACTTATTTTATGCTAGGGTTTTATTTCTCATTTTATTTCTGTCACTCCTTGTTAATTTGATTTAGCACTAAATTTATAGATGAGACAATTTTATAAACTTTAACATTCAGTATCCATACATAAATCACAGCTACTTAATCTATCAAATGCTCCAAAACAAGAACAAACATAATTAATTTTAAGGAAGTATGGGTGAAAAGTCAAAGATTTGTGTAGACAACAAACTGTCATAAGCTTTAACAAAAAAAGTACATTATATTTGGCTGTCATATCCAGAAATAAATATGTATCAAAGTCTTAGCAAAAAACAGTTCATATAACATTTTAAACTTTAATTTTAAAGGAATTACATTTTCGTAATAATGATGCTAGTTTTACTCTAAATGATACATAATCTACGGTTATCCATTACCCTCATTATTCACCATGATATGACATTTTATTATGTAATTATTATAATCATTTAAACCAAGAACAACATGGTTAACTATTTCTTTGAAACAGGTAGAAACTGCCTATAATGGGAACCATGATTGGTGATAGCCTATTATTTGGCCAGAAATGGCTAATATCCAATATAAAACACAATAAAAATAGAGAAAATTTATTTATTTTGCCTGGGAAATTGCAAATAGATGTATCCTGTGCATTGTGGAGTGTGTTGTAGAAATCTGACCAGGACTTTGCAACATATGTATCTTTTTTGAACCTCAAAATAATGATTGAAATAGTTATACACAAAATATATTTCTAAACTATAGAATGCTTAATTTGAATAATTCAACTAGACAAACATTTACTAAATTCTGGGTATAGTGGGTATCACAGTCAAGTGAACTGGCAAAATCCCTATAGTCATGGAGCCTACTTTTAGAAGAAGCAAGACAGACAACACACAAAATAAGTAAGAAAATCAAGATGGCATGTTGTCTAGATGACCCTTCTATACCATGGAGAAAAATAAAGCAGGAAAGTAAAATAGGATGTTTGTGAAGAAAAGAGTTGCAAATCATTCTCTTTCTCATGAAGGTGAATGACGTTATTGTTGTCAACTTTTTTCTATGAAATAATTTTAGATTTACAAAAAGAGTTTCAAAGATAGTATAGAGAGTTTCCATATACCCTTTAGTCACCTTCCTGTAATGTTAACGTTTATGTAACCATGGTGAACTTATACACTTTATGAAATTAACATTGGCACAATACTGTAAAATAAGCCTTAGACTTTATTCACCAGTGTTTCCACTAATCCTTTTTCTGATCCTGACTCTAACCCAGAATGTTACATTTAGTTGTCACGTCTCTTTACTTCAGTTTGTTACAGTTTCTCAGTCTTTTCTTATTAGTCACAACCTCAGTATTTTTGAAGAGTGCTGGCCAGGTATTTTGTAAAATATCCTATGTCTGATGTTTTCTCATGATTACTCTGGGATTATAGATTTGGGGGGAGAATATCACAGAGGTGAACTGACTTTCTTATTATAATATCAAAGGATATGAAATATCAATATGACACATTATTGGCGATCATAACCTGAACAATTGATTAAGGTGGTGTCTGCAAGATTTCTTCAAAGTAAAAATATTATTTTCCCATGTTATGTTCTAGTCATTCACCTGTGACCTGGTATTTACTGTTCTATTTTGTCACAAGTTTATTTTTAAACTTTTTTGATTTTGTTCTGTAGCTATCCAATTATATTTTTTCTTATTTTAATTGTACAATTTAATGACATTTTAATAAAGATATACACCTAAGTGCCAACACAAACAAGATACAGAATATTTCTCTCACCCTAAAAAATTCTGTTGTGCTACTTCTTAATTTTTCTCATTCCACCCCTAATTTAGTTAACCAATAATCTTTTTTTCTATCTATAGATTAATTTTTCATTACTAGAATTTCAAATAAATGGAAGCACCCAGTATATATTTCTCAGAGCGTCATTTCTTTCTCTCACCATAGTATGTCCTAGGCTCTTTCATGTTGGTTACAACAGTATTTCTTTCCTTTTTTTGATAGATCAATATTCATTGTAGAGACATAAAACAATTTGTTTATTCAGACATTTTAGCTTGTTTTCAGTTTTGAACTATTAATAGTGAAATTACTATGAACATTTCTGCCTAAGTGTGTGTGCAGACGTGTTCTCTTTCATTTTGGGCAACCGCCTAGTAATACAATTGAAAGGTCATATATTAAATATATGTTTAATTTTCTGAAGTACTGCAAAACTGTTGAGAGTACAGTGTCAGTCGTGAGTACCCATTATCAAACTTCTTAGCTGACATTGTGTCTGTTCCTCCTATTGATATCCACCACTTTGGAAAACAGCAAACTTAAAGCATGATTTCCAGCATATGTCTCTAAACATACTAGATGTGATATCATGCTTCATGCCAATCCTTGTTCTTTTCTATCTTTTAGATATTTCTGAGAATTTCTAGTAAAATAAGATAATTAGTTATTTTATGCAGTTACAGTTTTATAAGTTTCTATTTATAATTCATGCCATTTCAAAGATTTTGTAAAGGAGTCTATAAAACATGTTCAGTCTCCACCAAATTTAGTTAATTAGTTAATTTTAGTGACCAAAAAGGAAACTACAGAATAAGTAATCATATGTTAAGGCCAAAACTGAGACACTGCAATGGTAAAACTATTAATAAATATACTTACATTAAATACAGTTTTTAAAACTTTTATTTGAAGACTAACACATTTGCTTTATTATACTGGTAAAATTAAACTATTTTAACATAAAATGTATTCTAAGAAATAGAAGCATCTTATGTTTATATTGATATATTAAGATGTTTTTAAATAACATACTTATTAGGTAAATTTTAAATTATGTCATGTGCAGAAAAATTATTTTTGGTACAATTTAATGACTATAATAAGTTTCATGATATAATTTTCTAAAACCACATTAATGATTTTTCTGTAGAATGTATTTGTCCAGTATGATTATATTTTTATTCTTTAATGAAATTACCACATATTTTTAAAGTTATATTTTATGAATAAAATATGTCAAATTACTGATATATTCAATAGGATCTACTCCACAAACCATAATATTTTCCTGCTTGGATATATTGTTACAGTAGATAATAAGGTAATTGGTAAGCTTAAATTATATAAATGAAGATTATTCTTAAATCTAATTTTTGATAAGTATAAGTCAAAGGTAAGACATTGTTTAATATGAAAAAATAATCTGGCATGAATATGAAACAGTATGAAATGCTGAAACAACACAGCAGCCTGGTAGTAAAGTAATATATGGTTTACATTTTTAATTTAAGCTTTACATCACTGAGAACCTACTAGTGTTACTCTCATACAAGAGCTTCATAAAGTGTTCTTCATAATTTCAACCATCCAATTTTGCCTCCTCTTTATCACATAGCTGTAACGTATTTCTTACATCTTGTGATTTGGTGTCACATCAAACTATATATTTCAAACTACAAAGCTGTTGAAAAATTTAGAAACATTAACATTCAAATGCCAACTTATGGTTGCACCCTCCCATAAAATATTATCTGCATAGTGCCAAACACTCAATGTGTGTTCCTTTATTTTTTGTGAATGAGCTTACATTTTTCAAGTCTACAAATTTCTTCCTCACTTTACAAAAGGCATATGTAAAAATGTTCATATCTGATAGGATCAGTATTGTGGTTGCAATTCTAATTTCACCCAAAATTCATTTTTCACTCTTAGATGAGCTTGGACTACACCCAAGCATAACATAAGGAAATATTCATGCACATATGCATAAAGACTCCATGGCAGAACCTTCATACATTTAAATTAGCATACGGAATCATTTTACACACAATAAATTCAATACACCAACATCATCACACAGAATGAATAGCAAAATGATTTCACAAAATCTGTTCCTTTATAAATTTTAGTGTGAATTCTTGGCAGAATATTACATTCCTTACTTTAGAACTTGTGTCTTTAGTTAAGATTTGTGGAAATGTCTCATAATTTTGAGTCAATTATTTTTTATGGATCAAAAACTTTTAAAAATTATATTCACATCTTGCATCTGAATACTTTATAACTACATAAGATTCACTGAAATCTCCAGTATCAATAGATTTTTTAACCACTTTATTGAAGTATGATTGATATACAAAAAGCTGTATATATTTAGCATATACAACTTGATGATTTTGGATATAAGCATACCCATGAAACCATCACCACGATCAATGCCATAAACATAACCATCACCTCCAAATATTTCCTCTCCCACTCTCTTTAGTTATTTGTGTAGGTGTGTGCATGTGTGCACGTGTGTGTGATATGGACACAACATAAAATCTATCTTCTTAGCAATTTTTTAAGTACAGTTAAGTATTGTTAACAACAGTCACTATACTGCATAGTAGATCTCTAGAAGTTATTCATTTTGCATAATTGAAACTTTTTACTATGTGGCCAATACCTCCACATTTTCTCCCATCCCCATGTCCTGGCAACTACCATTCTACTCTCTGCTTCTATGAGCTTGACTACTTTAGATTCCTCATACATGTGGATGGTGTAGTATTTGTCCTCCTGAGTCTGGCTTATTTCACTGAGCATAACATCCTCCAGATCACAAATGGCAAGATTTCTTTCTTTTAGAAGGCTGAATAATATTTTGTTGTATGTATATACCACATTTTCTTTATTCACTCATCCGTCAATGGATATTTAGGTTGATTCCATGCCTTGGCCATAGTGAAAAATGCTGCAATGAACATGGGAGTGCAGGTATCTCTTTGAGATGCTGATTTAATTTCTTTTGGAAAAACATCCAGAAGTGGGATGGCTGGATCATATGGTAGTTCTATTTATAATTTTCTGAGGAAAGTCAATACAGTTTCCTCTAGTGGCTGTATCAATTTACATTCCCACCAGTAGTCTACAAAGTTTTCCTTTCTCCACATCCTTATCAATACTTATTTGTGTGTATGTGTGTTTGTGGTGTTTTTTTGTTTTGTGTTGTACTGTATTATTTTGTTTTGCATTGTACTGTATTATTTTGTTTTGTTTTATAATAGTAGCCATCCTAGCAAGTAAAAGGTGATATCTTATTGTGGGTTTGATTTGCAATTCTCTGATGATTAGTGATATTGCATACCTTTTCACATACTTACTGGCCATATATATATGTGTCTTCTTTGGAGAAATGTGTTTTCAGTTACTTTGCTCATTTTTTAATTGGGTAGTCTGTTTTTCAGCTATTGGATTATAGGAGCTGGGGGCTACAGGCCAGGTTTTGAGATCCCTGCACTGTTTTTGAGAACTCCCTCCTTTCTTTGTTCTTAGTTACCCCTAACAACCTAGTCCAGCTGATTCCCTTGGTCTCCTGGGTGAGGTGCATTAGAAGCAGACTTCAGGGGTAGTGCTCTGAAATGCTGGGAGGTCAGGTGTCCACTCTGTCCCCTATTTCCTCCACAGGAAATTCCACGAGGGGCTCTCACTTAACGCTGAACTGTGCTGGTTTGGGGGAGAGGTGATGAGGTAAAGTGAAACTTCTCTTAACCTCTTCAATGCATCTTTTCTCATTTCTGTGCTCAAGTGGGGTGCTGTAACCTCTCATCTGAATTTGGGAGGCTCATAAAGGTATATTCATCCATGGATGATTGTTAAATTGATGTTTTTATTGGAACATGAGGACTGGGACCTCCTAACCCACCATTTTGCTGATGTTACTTCCAACAGAATTCTTAACAAGTTAATTTTCACCCCTTGGATTACTTATAATCATCAACATTGATTATAGAGATATTTAAAAGTTCTTCATTGGATATAATGTATTCACAGGAACTGAACAGTTTCCTAAGAATCTTTTACTAAATTTCATCATTTATCATATCTTTTTAGAGCCTCCTCTGTTCCTCTGAAAGAACGAACACACACACACACACACACACACACACACACACACACACACACAAAGGATGACTTAAAGTTAAAGAGTTCACTATAATTATTTAGCAATACATCACATAACCTGGATTTTAAAAAGCCATTCTCAGACTCAAGCTATCTACTCATTGATGCTAAAGTCAGAAAAATTGTCCAAAAGTTCTATGAAGATATGTCTACTCATATATTATATCACTTGTAATACCCCTGACATAAAAAATATCAAGTAGACAAGCTGATCAAAATTAAATTGTGAATTTCATCTACTAAATGAAAAATGTACATGTTATTCATATTACTAAACCAGTTTATGCTTGAGTAATAACAGAAAGCTGGCACCTTGGGTGGGGGGAAATATACATATATATATATATACACACACACACACACATACATAAATGGTTGAACTAAAGAGTCAACATCCCTGAGATCTCTATTGGAACTTCTTTCAGAAAGTCTTAAAACTCAGGAGGCATGTACAGTCCATTTCCATAATTATCCCATGTTATATCAAGCAGAAGGAAGTGTTAAGCATTTTCAAATGATGTTAAGAGGTTAAGTGAAACAAGACAGACAAGGTCTACCGGATTTTTGTCATGTAGCAGCCTCGGATGAGCAAAGCAGGAGTTGTTCTGTTGAAACAATGAGTGAGGGCTATATTGGAGTATGAGTAAAATGAGTATATGACAAAGCAATTACAATTATATTTAAGGACATCTGATATAAGTAACCAGCATGTAATTCAAACTAATAAAAAAGGGTGATCTATTTCTTAATATTACTAAAATTTCAGTGACAAATCTTCTGGTAAAGTATTAATACAATTCAGGCCTTCATATTATGAGATCAGATACTTATCCTTCTCATTTTGACTCTGCTCTCCTCTATTATTACTTGATTTCTTCATAGCCAGATCAACAGTCCAGGCTTACATTCTCTAAAGTTTAAGGTCTGGTAAGAAAACAGAAAGTGCCTCTTTTCAACCTGAGGAAACGCCCACTGTTAGTTTTGAAAGTCTCTGATTGAGACAGGCAGCCATTTCTAATCAAATACTGTGAAGAGTATACAATGCTTTGACCCATCAGGCTGTATTCACATGTTCAACTCTGAAGTCAAAGAAAAAATCAACTCCACATGAACCATATTAATCAGAGTAGAGGAACAGTGATTCTCCAAGGAAAATTCCAATGCTGTTATCAACAGCAGGAAAAATGGATATCAGTCAGGCAAACAATAAATTCAATAAATTGCCACTGCAGTTATATATACAAATCTTTCTGTAGATTTGAATGTGAAAAGAAAGGGATAGATTAATGTGAGATTCAAAACAAAGATATATATATATAATTTTAAATGTTGGATTCTTGAGTATACTATTTATTTCAATAGACAAGATATAATTGGAAGAGGTGGCGTTCAAAGGATTGGAGAAGTGTTTGGCCTTAGTATGAGAGGCATAGTCTTTAATATATTGATAATTGAGAGGCAGAAGAAATAGAGTGAATCCAATAAAAGTAGTTTGGCACATTCGTGAACAGAGATTTGGCAGTAGATCAGAACTTCTCCTAAGTGGAGTAAGGGAAGTAATGGGGTGAAGGCTTTGAGGTTTAAAGAATGTGAGGAAGACTTGGAACATTTGAAGATTACAGCAGAGTTGTTTGCACACAGACAGTAATATGTTTCCCAGGAGCTGTTGAAGGTTCAATTAAGACACTAAATTATGATTTTTGAGTGACTTTCCTCTTGCTTGTTGTGTGACTCTTTCCAGCAAAACTCCCCTGCTCGAGTGCAAGTAAAGAAAAACAATAGGGCTCTTCTGTAGTATAAGGGTTTGTGAGACACAGAGGAATAAGGTAATTTAGTGAATATGTGGACATGATATAGTAATCCCAGCTACAGATTATAAACTGGATAAGCAAGAATGTGAATAAAGTATTAGGGCTACTTGATAGGGTGAAATGTACCCAATGAATTGGAGTCTAGCTTTTATAAATTATAGAAACATTTAAAGTTACTGGAGAAAGAAATCACAGAAAGACAGGAGGTTGTGTTTAGAAGACAATAGCTTTGGTTAGTGACTTTGAGATTAGTAGACTTTCTGTTGAGTAGTTTTTACATGTTCCTGAAAGTTGATGACTGAAGAGGACAGGGGGAATAAACCTGAAGATGTGGATAATATGGCACCTTCATTTGAGAGGGATGCTGGAAATGATGCCATACAGGAGGCCAGGTTTTAGGTACTGCAAAGAAGAGTTTGAGAATCTAGGATAATTTTCTGGTAACATACCAGGAGGAGAAAGTAGAAAGATTTGGGAGGTAAGAAGGAAGTGACAGATGGAGTCAGAGGCAAGTCAATACTTATCATTATGAAGCTGATGATAAAGTAGAGCAGAGGCTGGCAAGCTACAACCCTCAGGACAGTTGCAGCCTGGCACCTGTTTTTGTAAATAGAGTTTTATTGGACGACAGCTATGTTCATTTATTTACAAGATATCTATGGTTGTTTTTGCATGACAATAACAGAGTTGATTAGTTATGATGCACACTGTATGATCCACAAAACCTAAAGTATTTACTATATGGCCCTTTAAAGAAAAGAAGTTGCCTTTTTGTTTTGTTGATGGTTTCCTTTGCTGTACAAAAGCTTTTATGTTTAATTAAGTCCTTTTTACATTTTTGTTTTTATTTCCTTTAAGAGATGGATCCAAAAAATATTGCTGCGATTTATGCGAAGTGTTCTATGTTTTCCTCTAGCAGTTTTACAGTATCTGGTCTTACATTTAGGTGTTTAATCCGTCTTGAGTTTATTTTCGTATATGGTATTAGAGAATGTTCTAATTTCATTCTTTTACATGTAGCTGTCCAGTATTCCCAGCACCACTTATTGAAGAAACTGTCTATTTTCCATTGTATATTCTTGAATCCTTTGTTGTAGATTAACTGACCATAAGCGTGTGGGTTTATTCTGGGCTCTCTGTCCTGTTCCATTGATCTATGTGTCTGTTTTTATGCCAGTATCATACAGTTTTGATTACTGCAGCTTTAATCATAGTCTGAAGTCAGGGAACTTTATTCCTCTACCTCAGTTCTTCTTTCTCAAGATTGTTTTGTCTGTTTGTGGTCATTTGTGTTTCCATGCAAATTTTAAAATTATTTGTTCTAGTTCTGTGAAAAAATGACATTGGCATTTTGATAAGGATTTCATTGAAGGAAGACATGTAAAATCTTAATAGAATTATAACAAATGCAAAAGTTGAATGAATAATTTTAAAACTTCCCATAAAGTAAAACCCAGTCCCAAATGTCTCCATCATGAATTCTACCAAACATTTAAAAAATAATTAACCAATCTTTCATAAATTCTTTTAAAAAAATAGAAGAGGAAGGAGCATTTTTGCACTCATTTTAAGATACCAGTATTACCCTGATGTTAAGCCAAAAAAAAAAAAGACAATAGAAGAAAACAAAAACTAAACAACAATATCCTTTATGAATATAGATGCAAAGATTCTCAATGGAATATAATAAACTGAATCAAATCAAACAATGTATACCAAATATTATGCACCATGACCAAGTAGGATTTATTCCAGGAATGCAAGTTGCTTGAACATCGTAAAATCAATTAATATAGTATACAAGATTAAAAAAACACACAGGAACATCACAATAGACACAAACAAAGCATTTGATAAAAATCCAAAATACTTTCATTATATAAACACTCAACACTAAAAATAAAAGGGATCTTCTTCAACCTACTAAAGGGCACATTAAAAAAGAAAAAAATCCACAGTTAGCCTCATGCTTAATAGTGTAAGGCTGAATGCCTTTCCACTAAGATCAGGAACAGTCAGGGTCCTTGCCACCTCTATTCAACATTGTACTACAGGTTCTAGTAAAGGAAATTAGGCAAGAAAAAGAAATAAAAGGCATTCAAATGGGAGAGAAAGAAGTGAAATTATCTCTATTCACAAATGGCATGATCTTGAATATAGAGAATCTTAAGGAACCCATTAAAATTATTGGAATTGATCAATGAATTCAGCAAGCCTGCAGGGTATATAAGTAATATTGAAAACAAAAATCAATTGTATTTTATACACTAGTAATGAACAATCCAAAATAAAATTAAGAAAACAATTCCATTTATAATACATTAAAAACAATAAAAATAATTGCTAATAAATTTATCCAAAAAGTGTAAACCTAATACATAGAAAAGTATAAAATATCATTGAAGGAATTTTTTTAAATTTCCATAAATAAATGGAAAGACATTTCATGGATTGGATAAATTAACATTGTTAAGATAGCAACACATTTCAAACTGATCTACCGATTCAACTCAGTTCCTATCAAAGTTTAAGCTGCTTTTTTTTTTTTTAACAGAATAGACAAACTGATCCCAAAATTCACAATGGGAGATGAGAATTCAAAATGATGCTAGGACAATCGGATATTTACATGCAAAAGAAGGAAGGAAGGGGGGGCAGGGAGGAAGGGAGGGAGGGAGGAAGGAAGGAAAGGAAGGGGGGAGAAAGAAAAAAAAGAAAATAGTTCCTTCCACACACCATGCACAAAAATTAACTCAAAATGGATGGAAAACCTAAATGTAAGGAATAAAACTATAAAACACTTAGAAGATAACATAGAAGTAAATATTTTTGGTCCGGAGTTAGGCAAAGTCTCCTTTGATGTGACAACAAAGCCACAAGCAACGACAATAATATAGATAAAATGGACTTAATCAAACTTGAAAGTGTTTGTGCTTCAACGCATACCATCAAGAAAGTAAAAAGAATACCCATAGACTGGGGGACAATATTTGCAGATCATATAGGGACTTGTATTTAGAATATTAAAAAACTTAATAACAATAATACAAAGACAATCCAATTAAAAATTGGCTATAAAGGATTTAAATATACATTTATCAGAGTAGATATAAAAATGGCCAATAAAAATCTGTTGCTCAACATAATCAGCCATCAGGGAAATGCAAATCAAAACCAAAACAAGATACCACTTCATACATACGAGGATGACTACAATCAAGACAGATAGCAACGAGCATTAGCTAGGATGTGGAGAAATTAGTAACTCATGTACTTCTGGTGGATGGAATATAAAATGATGCAGCTATTTTGAAAACACTTTGATAGTTCCCCAAAATGTTAAACACAGAGTTACACTATTACCTAACAATTCCACTCCCAGATATATATCCAAGAGAAATGATAGCATATGTCCATACAAAAACTTGTACCTAGATGTTCTTTGCAGTATTATTCATAATAGCCAAAATGTGGAAACAACACAAATTCTTATCAATTGATGAATGGATAAATAAAATGTGGTATATTGATATAATGGAATATTATTTGGTGTTAAAAGGATTAATAATAAATAACATGCTACAACATGGATAAATCTTGAAAGCATTATGCTAAGTGAAAGAAGTCATAAAAGCCAGATACAAAAGGCCACATATTATATGATTCCATTCATATGTTGTGTACAAAGTATGCCTATAGAGAAAGTATAGTAGTTGTTGTCTAGAACTCAGAAGACTAAGGAATAATGGGGAGTGATTACTAATGGGCATAAAGTTTCTTTTTGGGAAGGTAAAAGTTTTCTAAAATTGATGGTTGATTGATGGATGATTGATGATGGTTGCACAACTTTTTTAACATAATATAAACCATTGAATTATCCAATTTAAGTTGGTAAATACTACTGTATGTGAATTACCTCTCAATAAACTGTTCTAAATTATGTTGACATTTAAAGTGACTAAATTTAATTCATCAGTAGAGATTTATTAGAAAGAAAAGGGTGAGTGTTAAGATTTGTTTGCTTATTTTTTTCATTGAAATAAAAAGTAAAATCATGCATCAAATGTAATACTGGAGTTTTGCAAAGAATTAAGATATAAAATATCATTCTTGAAGATTAAAAGAGACGGTTGATTAGAGAAAGTAGAAGCATCACAGGGTATTGTGGATTTGCCCAAGATTTGTGGAAATTTATATAAAGAAGAATAATTATCACAGTTAAGGGTCTTTTCTCCATCCACTGGCTTTTGCTCAGTTTTCGGCATGAAGAATGCAAAAAAAAAAAGAATTAATATTAATATTGGTTATAATTATCATACTAAATCATTAATTCAAGGATTTAGAATTTAAATATGTAGGCAGATACATGTTACAACCAGGTTATTGGATGGGTAACTGCCCACTTACTTTTTAAAAAATCTCATCCCAGAAATAAGTAAAGATTTAGTTTGATCTAAAATTAAAGAAGCTATAGGAGAAAATTAACTTCCCTATGGAATATAAAGAGTATTTAAGATAAAACTTAGGTAAAAGTATACTTTAGATGATTGATTCCAATATTCTCCTTGATCTTTTAGGTAACTGTAATCAATCATGTAACTGTAACTATTGAAAATTATGAATTATTGTGGCCCTGGAAGAATCACTTGAATACTAAAACAAGCTCATCAGTTTCACATTTCCTACCAATATTTAAGCAATATTAAATATTAATATTATATAGTAAAAGTGTTCTTAATGTGACAATTAAACACTGGTATATGTTGTTTATAAAATATGATAGTCTCCTGTTTTTAAACATCTTTTTATGAAAAGCATTGTTTTTAGTGTTCAAACGAAATTTACATCAATTAAAAATCTTAATGGCTAAGGAGACCTGGAGCCACCCCTGGAAGTCCTGGGCCTGGGACCTTCCCACAGCAGGGGTTGCTGTCACTTCCCTGGTGGTCTTGCCTCCTGGCATCCTGTCCTGTGGTGCTCCTGGGATCCTCTCACCTGGACCTGCATCAGGAAGCCTACACAAGCCCCTGGACCAACCTCACCCACTAGGGGACAGAAAACGGATGCAAGAGGAACTACGACCCTGCAGCCCGTGGAATGGAGAACACAAACACAGTAAGTTAGACAAAATGAGACAAAAGAGAAATATGTTGCAGATGAAGGAGCAAGGTAAAAATCCAGAAGACCAAATAAATGAGGAGGAAATAGACAATCTATCTGAAAAATACTTCGGAGTAATGATAGTAAAGATGATCCAAGATCTCAGAAACAGAATGGAGGCATGGATCGAGAAGATACAAGAAATGTTTAACAAGGAGCTAGAAAAACTAAAGAACAAATAATCAGAGATAAACAATGAAATAACTGAAATGAAAAATACACTAGAAGGAATCAATAGCAGAATAACTGAGGTGGAAGAACAGATAAGTGAGCTAGAAGATAGAATGGTGGAAATAGCTGCAGAGGAACAGAATAAAGAACAGTCTCAGAGACCTCTGGGAAAACATAAATGAACCAACATTCTAATTAGAGGGGTCCCAGAAGAAGAAGAGAAAGGGAAAGGATATGAGAAAATATTTGAAGAGATTATGGTTGAAAGCTTCACTAACATGGAATAGGAAATAGTCAATCAAGTCCAGGAAGCACAGAGACTCCCATACAGGATAAACCCAAGGAGAAACATGCCGAGACACGTATTAATCAAACTAACAAAAATTAAATACAAAGAAAAAATATTAAGAGAAGCAAGGGAAAAGCAAACAAATAACATAAAAGGGAAATCCCATAAGGTTATCAGCTGATTTTTCAGCAGAAACTCTGCATGCCAGAAGGGAGTGGCAGGACATATTTAAAGTGATGAAAGGGAAAAACCTACAACCAAGATTACTCTACCCAGCAAGGCTCTCACTCAGATTTGACAGAGAAATCAAAAGCTTTACAGACAAGCAAAAGCTAAGAATCAGCACCACCAAACCAGCTTTACAACAAATGCTAAAGGAACTTCTCTAGGGAGGAAACACAAGAGAAGAAAAAGACGTACAAAACCAAACCCAGAACAATTAAGAAAATGGTAATAGAAGCATACATATCGATAATTACCTTAAATGTAAATGGATTAAATGCTCCAACCAATACACACAGATTGGCTGAATGGATACAAAAACAAGACCCGTATATATGCTGTCTACAAGAGACCCACTTCAGACTTAAGGACACATACCGACTGAAAGTGAGGGGATGGAAAAAGATATTCCATGCAAATGGATATCAAAAGAAAGCTGGGGTAGCAATACTCATATCAGACAAAATAGGTTTTAAAATAGAGACTATTACAAGACACCAGGAAGGACACTACATTAGGATTAAAGGATCAATCCAAGTAGAAGATATAACAATTGTATATATTTATGTACCCAACATAGGAGCACTTCAATATATAAGGCAAATGCTAACAGCCACAAAAGGGGAAATCGACAGTAACACAATAATAGTGAGGGACTTTAACACTTCACTTACACCAATGGACAGAACATCCAGACAGAAAAGTTATAAGTAAATACAAACCTTAGATGACACATTAGACCAGATAGACTTAATTGATATTTATAGGGCATCCCATCCAAAAGCATCAGAATACACTTTCTTCTCAAGTGTACATGGAACATTCTCCAGGATAGGTCACATCTTGGTTCAAAAATCAAGCCTTGCTAAATTTAAGAAAATTGAAATCATATCAAACATCTTTTCTGACAACAATGTTATGAGATTAGAAATCAATGAGAGGAAAAAAAACTGTAAAGAACATGAATACATGGAGATTAAACAATGCTCTACTAAATAACCAAGAGATCACTGAAGAAATCAAAGAGGAAATCAAAGAAATATCTAGAAACAAATGACAATGAAAACATCATGACCCCAAACCTATGGGATGCAGCAAAAGCAGTTTTAGAGGGAAGTTATAGCAATACAATCCTATCTCAAGAAACAAGAAAAATCTGAAATAAACAACCTAACCTTACACTTAAAGCAACTAGAGAAAGAAGAAGAAGAAAAAAAAATTAGTACAAGGAAAGAAATCATAAAGATCAAGGAAAAATAAATGAAATAGAAATGAAGAAAACAACAGCAAAGATCAATGAAACTAAAAGCTGGTTCTTTGAGAAGACAAACAAAATTGATAAACCTTTAGCCAGACTCATCAAGAAGAAAAGGGAGAGGACTCAAATAAATAAAATTAGAAATGAAAAAGGAGAAGATACAACAGACACCGCAGAAATACAAAGGATTATAAGATACTACTACAAGCAGCTACATGCCAACCTGAAAGAAATGGACAAACCTGAAAGAAACGGACAAATTTTTAGAAAAGGACAACCTTCCAAGACTGAACCAGGAAGAAATAGAATATATGAACAGACCAATTACAAGTAATGAAATTGAAACTGCGATTAAAAATCTTCCAACAAACAAAAGGCCAGGACCAGATGGCTTCACAGGCAAAGTCTATCAAACATTTAGAGAAAAGCTAACACCTATCTTTCTTAAACTCTTCCAAAAAATTTCAGAAGAAGAAACACTCCCAAACTCATATTATGAGGCCACCATCACCCTGATACCAAAACCAGACAACAATATCACACACACAAAAAATTACAGGCCAATATCACTGATGAACATAGACACAAAAATCCTTAACAAAATACTAGCAAACAGAATCCCACAGCACATTAAAAGGATCATACACCATGAACAAGTGGGGTTTATCCCAGGGATGCAAGGATTCTTCAATATATGCAAATCAATCGATGTGATACACCATATTAACAAATTGAGGATGAAAATAATATGATAATCTCAATAGATGCAGAAAAAGCTTCTGACCAAATTCAACACCAATTTATGATAAAAACTCTCCAGAAAGTGGGCATAGAGGGAACCTACCTCCACATAATAAAGGCCATATATGACAAACCCACAGCAAACATTATTCTCAATGGTGAAAAACTGAAAGCATTTCCTCTAAAATCAGGAACAGGACAAGGGTGTCCACTCTCAACACTATTATTCAACATAGTTTTAGAACTCCTAACCACAGCAATCAGAGAAGAAAAAGAAATAAAAGGAATCCAAACTGGAAAAGAAGTAACACGGTCACCATTTGCAGATGACATGATACTATACATAGAAAATCCTAAAGATGCCACCAGCAAACTACTAGAGCTAATCAATGAATTTGATAAAGTTGCAGGATACAAAATTAATACACAGAAATCTCTTGCATTCCTATACACTAACAATGAAAGATCATAAAGGGAAATTAAGGAAATCATCCCATTCACCACTGCAACAAAAGCAATAAAATATCTAGGAATAAACCTACCTAAGGAGGCAAAAGACCTGTATGAAGAAAATTATAAGATACTGATGAAAGAAATCAAAGACAACACAAACAGATGGAGAGATATACCACCATGTCCTTGGATTGGAAGAATCGACATTGTGCAAATGACTATACTATCAAAAGCAAGCTTTAGATTCAGTGCAATCCCTATGAAATTACCAATGGCATTTTTCACAGAACTAGAACAAAATTTTTTACGATTTGTATGGAAACACAAAAGACACCAAGTACCCAAAGTAATCTTGAGAAAGAAAAGTGGAACTGGAGGAATCAGGCTCCCTGACTTCAGACTATACATCAAAGCTACAGTAATCAAGACAGTATGGTACTGGCACAAAAAAACACAAATATAGATCAATGGAACAGGACAAAGTTCAGAGATAAACCCACATACCTATGGTCACCTAATCTATGACAAAGGAGGCAAGAATATACAGTGGAGAAAAGACAGCCTCCTCAATAAGTGGTGCTGGGAAAACTTGAGAGCTACATGTAAAAGATGAAATTAGAATACTCCCTAACACCATACATTAAAATAAACTCAAAATGGATTAAAGACATAAATGTAAGGCCAGACACCATAAAACTCTTAGAGGAAAACATAGGCAGAACACTCTTTGACATAAATCGCTGCAAGATCCTTTTTGACCCATCCCCTAGGGTAATGAAAATAAAAACAAAAATAAACAAATGGGACCTAATTAAACTTAAAAGCTTTTGCACAGCAAAGGAAACCATAAGCAAGACATAAAGAGAACTCTCAGAATGGGAGAAAATATTTGCAAATAAAGCAACTGACAAAGGATTAATTTCCAAAATATACAAACAGCTCGTGCAGATCAATATCAAAAAAACAAACAACCCAATCAGAAAGTAGGTGGAAGACCGAAACAGACATCTCTCTTAAGAAGACATACAGATGAACAACAAACATGGAAAAATGCTCAACATCCCTAATTATTAAAGAAAAGCTAATCAAAACTACAATGAGGTATCACCTCACACCAGTCAGAATGGACATCATCAAAAAATCTATAAACAATATATGCTGGAGAGGTGTGGAAAAAAGGGACTTGCACTGTTGGGAATGTAAACTGATACAGCCACTATGAAGAACAGTATGGAGGTTCCTTAAAAACTAAAAACATAACTACCATATGACCCAGAAATCCCACTATTGGGCATATACCCAGAGAAAACCATAATTCAAAAAGACACATGCATCCCAGTGTTCACTGCAGCACTATTTACAATAGCCAGGACATGGAAGCAACCTAAATGTCTATCAACAGAGGAATGGATAAAGAAGATGTGGTACATATATACAATGGAATATTACTCAGCCATAAAAAGGAACGAAATTGGGTCATTTGTAGAGACATGGAGGGACCTAGAGACTGTCATACAGAGTGAAGTAAGTCAGAAAAACAAATATTGCATATTAATGCATATATGTGGAATCTAGAAAAATGGTATAGATGATTTTATTTGCAAAGCAAAAATAGCAGCACAGACTTAGAGAACAACCATACAGATACCAAGGGGGAAAGAGGGCGTGGTATGAACTGGGAGATTGGGATTGACATATATATACTATCGATACTATGTTTAAAATAGATAACTAATGAGAACCTACCATATAGCACAGAGAGCTCTACTCAAGTGTTCTGTGGTGACCTAAACGGGAAGGAAATCCAAAAAAGAGGGGATATACGTATACATATAGCTGATTCACTTTGCTGTACAGTACAAACTAACACACGTTGTAAAGCAAATATACTACAATAAAGATTAATTAAAGAAATCTTAGTGGTCTCTTAGTCCAAATTCTTTTTGTAAGAAAACTTAACACAGTTCTGAAGTCTAAAGTTTGAAGCACGTTCAATGTACAGTTGACACATTCAGAAAAAAAAAAATCACAGATTTTACTATATTTTCATAATTTTTGTTTAAAATATTCAATCTGATAAATTGCAGTGTAATAGAAATCATATTATCATCAAGATAATCTGTTTCTACTTTTTGCTTCCATAAAGATTGATTTTTAAGTTGAACTGTGAATAACTGAAAACTTAGTGATATTAATTATATTTCAGAGGTAATCAGTACGTGAGTATGCAAGGAGGCATGCCTCTGTCCAACTGTCAGTTTATGTAACTGCCCTGTGGCAAAACCAGTATTAATAGTTGAGAGTTCTTAATGCCCTAGGGCTCTCTCATTTGCTAAGATATGATAATCAGCTATGCCAGGCGATATGGCTGCATCTCTGACAACTTGTGAATACATCATTCAAATGATGATCATAACAGACAGAAGTGTAAGTTGCTTCTGTCTTCAGAGCCTTCTGTCAAAACTTAGAAGCGGGCTTGTTGTTGGGAATGTGAAAGTTAAATAGAAGTCTTACTGAAAATGCAACAGATTAGTGAGATCCCTTATTGGAGAAATAACCATTAGGCCAATATTCAATTCCACATAATTTTAACATAATATGAAAATAATATTACAATCTCTAATCCTAAATATTCTAAATCCTAAACCATCTATAGGTGAGGTATATTTTTCTGAGCTCACTAAATTTCAAGAAAAAGTAAAATCTTTTGTCCTGCTATAACAAGATGGTGGCGTGAATAGATTGTCTACTTACTAATTATTTTACCTTAAACTCTTTTATGTTGTAACTCGTATGTTTCTTGAAGATAATACCTATGTTTTGTAGAGAAAAATTCATTTATGTTTCAATACTATACACAGAAAGATATTTTGTGTTTACTGCTGCAGCAAAATCATTACCAATCCTAGAATACAAATATATAAATTTATATCAAATTAATAAGCTTAGGATTTAAACCCAAAATATAATTTTAGATGTGTTTTAAATAATTAGGCCAATTTACAGGCTGTGCTGTTAAATACACATGGGGTACATTTACATTCAGAATTTAATCCCTTCTCTTCTAGCAAGGTTAAAATTTCACTCCATGTCACAGAAAAGACAAGCATATTTCTGTAGGAAATACCACGTTGCACTCACATGTTTTGTAAAAATATACAATTTTAACATAATTCTTTGTTTACACTCTTAATCCATCTTTTAAAATTAATTCATGGGAAAATATTCATTTAAAAAATTTTTCCATCAATTAAAATATATTTTATATAAAATATTTTAGATAATAAGGAAAAAATATAAGACTACCTGGTAACTTCAATTTTGAAGTGGCATTATAATTTTTAATTAATGGTATTCAATTACAAACATAAAAAATTGCATGTACATGGCCAAGTTTCTGTAGTTATTATAAGCCTCAAAATACCAGCAGCTACCAGTTTTACTTCATTCACTCAGAGAATCTTAAATAAGAAGTTGAAACTTGCTCAATTTGCAGCCCCTCTACCTGCCAGCAACAGCTAGGCAATCATTCATAACTATCTTCAGTGAGTAGCAAGTTCATGGCCAAGTCAATAATTATAGAATCAAATGGAACATCAATTTCCAACTAAGATTTAATTTGGCAGTATAGTGCTGTGAAAAATAAGACTCTCATATATTATTGCTACAGTTTCTGATTTACTGTCTTACTAATGCTTCTGCCCAAGCTAGTGTAAATTATCATGTTTCCATTAATATGGTAATATAATCGCTTAAAAATTGAATTTTGATACTAACCCCCTCACTTAAAAAGAAATATTGTACTTCGCTCAGTTGCTTATGGTAATTTTTAAACTATGATATTTTCAATCTTATCACCTTAACAAATAATACTGCAAAGTTCTGTTTTACTTTAGCAGATTCTTATTTATTTATATATATATTTCTTTTTTGAAGTTGGATTTCTTTATGCTTTCTACTTTTAGATATTTATCTCAGTTCTAGATTAATTCAAGACAGTTTTTTTTTTTTGTGGACAGAAAAGCTTCGCATATTAAAAATGATCGACTTCTCTCACTTTAGGATTCTGTAAAACAGATGAACTGATATTCACGTGGCTTACTTCCAAGAATTCTAATGCACTCTCTCGCTTATGCTATAATTGTTGGTAATTCTCCCGAAATGTAGACTTCTGAAGGAAATCCATTACTGTAGACACTTTGGATATATCCAAATTTTATTGGTGAAGACAGCTGCCTCCAATCTGAGGAGGCTTTTCATGTTAATGTAAGCTTCTGGTACTCATCTTTGCATCTCCCTGTGGTTATGCTCAACTCTTGGTCAAGGATTGTGAGAAATTTAACTAGACCACAAATGTAATGACTTATGGAGAATCTTTCATTGTAAAAAATAATACATATTATAGTATTGTGAAGTTCATTAACTCAATATTTGTAGATATATTCATTTTCAGAAAAAAATAGTATTATGATTTTCTATGCCTTATAAATAGGTACTTGTTTCTTTGTGGGGGGGTGGGGCTGTAGCAAATATAATAGAAAGCCTAAAATAATGTAAAATAAAAGATGCTGAGTAATAATTATAAGTGTTTTTAAAAGAAATGATGAAAATGCAGGAAAGGGTAAATAACTGATTGGAGTAATCTATAATGGGTTTCAAAGTAGCTGCAGTGAATATTTTAACAATGGGGAAGATGGCAGATTTCTTATAATCTTCCCTTAACTTAGAGTATCACGGATAGGTTCATTACCATTCTGACTTTCCCTTGCTAATCCTGGCTTCTTGCTATCAAAAATGCCTCACAGTACCTTTTGTTTGCTGTGTGTGTGCTGGGGGCAGGGGGAAGAATTCTAATCACATCAAGGCATTTCCAGATTTCATTATTAATAGCATCTGTTCAATATGCAAATATTTTTACTATTACAAAACCATATTGAAATTTGAAAGAGTTGGTTTATAAATTAGCAATATGTAAAACAACTTATCATAGACATTTTTTTTTCTATTTTAAGTTGAATTAAGTTAGCTTGGCAATCTTATATTTTACATGGAATTTGATAATTTTACTCAAAATGCTTTTCTAATACAAGTTTTTAAAGCTAAATGAACCAAATTACTTTTTTAACATTATTGAATAATCTTTGATTATGTTAATGCACTTTGAGTAACACATTTCAATACATTTTAACAATTTATATTTTAACATATTAATTTATTGAATATACTTAAACAATATTATCAGCATATGTCTTGAAGAATTTGTAGAAAATAGTAAACTAACCTAATGAACGTTTATAAGAAGAATTAGTGTAGCTAAGAAGGGCTTAATTTTAGAATTTTGTGTGGGTTGTAAGAGTGTTAAAATAAGAAATTGAAATGAAAGGAATATATTGATGTGGATGTGTCCATAAGATATTCTATAAAAAACTTTTAATGTCTACAAGCAAAATTTATATTTCACAAGTTGAATTACTGTCAATGTGTATGCCTATGTGAGACTAAACATTTTATAAGAATATTTCTTACATGTTAAAATATTAAAATCACTTATACAGTAATCATCCATTTTTTTTATATTCTTGTTTCCCTGATTTTTAACTTTGTATCTGAATTATTTTTCTAAATTTATAAATTTCCAAAATGTGCCAGTTATTGCACATTTAAAAATAGTGCCTGACTTGGCAATGTTTCAATAATTCCACCCACAAAGCAATTACAAAATAATTATATTTACCTAATGATAAATGTTGTTCATCTCTAAAAAAATGAACAATTTGGTATGTATTGATACAATGTTCCAAAGAAACAGTCGTTTAACATTTAATTATGAATCTTTTTCATTATCTTTGTAAAAATATTGCATTTATAAAGCAGCAACTGAATAGATTATATCAGTTGCTGAAATAATCCCGTTCAGTATCATTATTCTGTATGATACTATAATTGTAGATACATGATGCTAAGCATATGTCAATACCCATAAAACTTTACAGCACACAGAGTGAACCTTAATGTATGTAAATTAAAAGAAATCATTTTGTACGTCAGGGAATTAAAGGATGGGGTGCACAATGAGAAAAAACAATTTAACTGAATTATGCATATATGAAGCCTCACTGAAGAGGACAGGAGAAAAAAATGCTGACCTATGTAACTTTGGAAATGAACAGAGTCTGTAAAAGTAAAGGCAAATTAAACTGTACATAAACACTGCAGTTGGGTTGACATACTTGCATACAATGGAGGTCCTGGTTAACAATCCTGACAATGCTATACATGTATACCAGAATTGAACAATTAAGTGAATGGATTGATAGATGGTGAGAGCTAGGTTTCTCACTTTTGGAGTGGGAGTTCATATGAGTTTAAGGAAGGAAAAAACTAGTTTATGATGACTATATTAAGTGTTATCTTTGATATGGTATTGACAGGGATGATGCAGAAAGGAACCTACCAGGGTGTTATAAATGTTTAATTATCTTTATTAGGTGGTAGCTACAGAGATGTTTACATATGTAAATATTTGTCTTGCTCTTTATATATAAATTATTTTGTTGTTATGCTTTAATCAAAGAAGATGATGCAAAAAACAAACAAACAAAAACCAAAAATAGTGTGGGAAGGACAAGATATAGTTGAGGAAATAATTGGTTAACTGGAAAAGAGCACTGAAAAATAAGTAAAATACAGCCTAAATTATGGAAATATAAAAGGGTGAAAAACACATAGTTCAAGAAGCCCTAAAACGCTAGGCAGCAAATATACATATACTAGGAAAACCTGCTGAAAATCAAAGACAAGTTGGAAATTTAAAAATTAATGCAGGGTAGTTGGGTTGCCTCAAAAAGGTAACAACTGCATTGAAATCTGATATCTTACAAGGAACAATGGAAGCTAGCATCAATATAATGATATTTTTCTTAGTAAAGAAAATACTTGCTAGTTCCGATTCTCTACCAAAGAACTTTACAGCACACAGAGTGAACCTTAATGTATGTAAATTAAAACTCTTGAGGCTATAGGAGAGAATCTACTTCCTTACCTTTTCCAGCTTGTAGAGACCACTTGCATCCTTGGACTTGTGGCCCTTTCCTCCATCCTCAAAGTCAGCAGTGGAAGGCAGAGTCCTTCTCATGCTGCCATCTCTGTGGTTCTCTGTAAGTAGGAAAGATCCTTTGCTTTTTAAGGGCTTATGATAGGTTGTGCTCACCTAGAATATCCATGATAATCTCCTATCTTTAGGTATTAAAGCTTAATTATTTCTGCACAATCCTTTTTGCCATGAAGTTAACATATGTAACAATTCTGAGGATTAGAGTGTGGATATCTTTTGGCGCCATTATTCTGTATAAATTGCTGATAGAATATGAGACCTGTCTAACAATATCAAAAGTCATTTGATTCAAAATATGAAAAATCACAACTGCTTATTTTAGGCTTAAGATAAGGCATTCAATTAATATTTTCAATGTAATATTAAGTAAGCATATGTTTATTGGCCAAATATGAAAAGATTAACTATAAAAGGAAATATTTATAAAATTGTCTTCATTAAAATTGAGAATTTTGGTCACCAAAGAGCATTATTATGTAACTGAAAAGGCAAGCTACTCATACCCAGATTATATAAGGTGCATCTACAAGTCAATAATAAATGATCAGAAAATGCAATAGAGAAAAAAAGCAAAACACTTGAATTTTCACTTCACCAAGAATAAATACAAAATATCTGTTAGCATATATAATGGATCTCAATATTATTAGTAACAAGGAAATGCAAATTAAAACTGTAATGTTATACACCTACCTTAATACAAATTAAAGAAAAAAACTGATGATACTGACTTTTATAAAAATGTGGAATGACTGAGACTTTGATACACTACTTTTACAAGTGTAAATTGGTACAACCACTTTGGAAAACTGTATAGCAGTTTATACTAATGCTAAATATATTCTTTCCTTATAAACCATTCATTCCCCTCCTAGCTATATATGTAATAAAACAAGCACCAATATCCACCAAAACCATGAAAAAGAAAGTTTGTAATTTATTTTTAGTGCTTGCTTCTAATAGCCTCAAAGGTGAAGCAACCAAATCTCCATCAACGCTAAGATAAAATTGTGATATGTTTATACAAGGGAACATTAAACTCAATAAAAAATAACAAACCATTACTAGATGCACCAACATGGGTCAATCCACATAGAAACTGAAGAGCAAAAAGACCTACACAAAACAGTATATAGTATGTAACTGCACCAATATGAAGTTCAAAAACAAGGGTAAATCTCTGATGATAAAAGCCACATGGCAGTTACTGCTGTAGGTGGTTTATAGATGGGAATGTGAAATGAGAGAAACTTTTGTGGATAATGTCTGGGATGGTGGTTACATAAGGATATTTACATGTAAAATCTTATAAAACTATTACATCAAACGTCAGTACATTTTAATCCATGCATATAATATTTCAGTTAAAAATATAAAGAATCACCTGGAGTGGTGTTTGTTTGCTTTTTTAATGGCAATTTCTGGGGTCACCTTCCAGAGAGTCTGATTCAATTAGTCATGTATGAATACAAAGTCTGAGAGTTTTTTGGAAAGTCTCCTGGTGATTCTAAAGCATAGTTTGGATAGATAGCCACTTTTATAAAAATAGCTGGAGCACTGAGATGTAATGAGACTGCTTAAGGACTAGATGAGCAGCAATTTGGATAAGGGAGCAAAAATGATAGAATGAAAATGCTACAGGGGTAAAGGCACTTTGAAACCTGCCAACAACACTGGATAAAGAGATAATGGCCATAATGGCCAGTTGACACCATGCCACAACGCTGGAAAAGTTCCCAAAAGGTCCAAGCTCTCTGAAGTGACCAGATGTTTTCCAGATACTTTTGGACCAGACTATCATTTCCAGGAATTGGAAGATCATAGCATGCATGTTTAGCTTCCCATTTGTTTCCCATGCTTTCTAGTTGTTTTGTGGGTGTTTCTACTAAAAATATAAATTGGAAAAATAACAAACATCTTGAAGAACAAGTTCATGTACAATTAAGATCTTACAGTCCTGCAATTTTCTCCCCTCCCTCATGTGCTAGGCTTCTTTGCAGCCCTAAATTCCAATCTCTGTCTCCCAACAGTGGCTACCATTACTTCTCATAAGGAAATCAGATTCCAATGCAATCGAGTGGATCATAAGGAAATCATATATTTAGCATTAGTATAAACTACTATACAGTTTTCCAACTTTACTTTTACAATACCCAAACTACTGTTTTCCATTCAATCTCTATTCCCCTGGATAAGAATTGGCAAATTCTCTAAAGAGAAAAGTGTTGTCCTCACATATCTCAGATACTCAACTTCT
This sequence comes from Delphinus delphis, assembly GCF_949987515.2. Lineage (NCBI taxonomy): Eukaryota > Metazoa > Chordata > Mammalia > Artiodactyla > Delphinidae > Delphinus > Delphinus delphis. The sequence goes on along the minus strand of NC_082687.1, from coordinate 114,481,033 downwards.
TGACTCAAAATAAATAAATAAATAAATAAATAAATAAATTGCCATCAGTCACTGTATATATTGTTTCCAGGTATTATGGTAGTGGGAGAGGAGCAAAAGTGAACAAGCTTACATTCTTGATATACAAGAAAATACAATGTTGTAGTTTTACACTCTTCCCAGACAAGTAAAGGATACGAGAAAAACATAAATTTCCTTCCTACTCATACGTTATAATGATCAATTTTATTAGATAGATATAGAACATTACATAAGACATTGCTATTTTATGCAGTCAGTGGTAGGTATATTTACTGACATATTTTCTATTTTAAATGATTCTCTTTTAATTTCAAATCTCTCAACCACCTGGGATAATTTCCTCTCTGCCTTTTGTATTTCCATAAGTACAGATGTGCTATTGATGAAGTATTTCACTTTATCTTTGTTTGAAAACCCTTTTACATTTTATTCTCAGGAGGAAATATAACCCTGCTGATGCATTGGTTTTAGCTAAGTGAGACCCATGTTGGAATTACCTTAGACTTCCACTTCTAAGTGGAAGTCTAAGATAATAAATTTGCAATGTTTTAAGCCACTAAGTTTTGGTAATTTGTTACAGCAATCAGAATGGATGTACATATGTATATATGTGTATATATGCACATTCTTATCTTTATTTGTACACATGTCATGTGCTATACTTACTCAAAGATCATGCCATAGCACCTGTGATTTCTCTAAACCTTTTAAGAATTCATAATTGATCCATCGCAGAATCAATTTTAGTATTTTCCAAATATTTGATGAGCAATATTGGCAGAATAAATAGGATGATTCTTACTATTTTTGTTTATGTTTTATTGATAGAACACAGGAACTCTACATGATTTTAGACAGAATGCAACGTGAAATAAAAGCTAAAACATGAACAATGTAAAATGTTTTGAAAACTGTTCAGAGTAATTCAGGATGCTGTGGTAAAGGCAAGTGAGAACAGATGGCTGATGGTGGATCATCACCAAACTCAGTTACTTAGACTGAAATAAACTTCTAAAATAGAATAATTCATCAGGACAGAGAAATATTCATTAAAATCATTTTAATTCTCTCAATCTTATTTTCCATTCAGAAGCATAATATTGAGCCACAGTTGTGCCTATTGTGTGAACCTGCTCCCAAACTGGAGGATATCCTATCCAAGCAATTGGTCTTACTTCTCAGACAGACTTAAAGCTTAGACTATTTCAGCCTACTCTGCTATGCTGCTGTTAAAATACATGCATAACCCAAGAACTCAAATTGGTAAATTCATGTAACTACACTTCTTATAAAATGTTACGCAATCATATTCAAAAGCTATAGGTTTATAAAAATAATTTGAAACAGGAAATCTTTAAGATACTTAACTTAATGGGTATTTATATGCATGTATAATATTTAGCAAAACTAGACAGTCAACTAACACATTGATAGCAAATTTACATCATGGATCATGGAAACACACACACACATTCACACACTGGCATGAAAATATACACAAATTTATACACTGAATTGAGAATACTAAAAATGAAATTCTTCTATCATCTCTCCTATCTCTACTTTCTTAGAACCTGTTGAAAACATCTAACATTTTCTGAGGGCCAAGAGTTATGTCACGGCTTTGATTGACATGAACTCCAATTTTCCTTGCATAACACCATAAGTTCATGGTAGCATAATGTGTCTCTTATTCTTTTGTCCCACACTGTTTGAGTGAGATAGTCTTTCTTTGCTAGGGACAATTCCTATAAACTCATTAGTCTGTGCATTGTAAATGGTTAAATGTTCATTTCAGTACAACTCTGCCTGTTGTCTTTATGGAAGTGTTTTTCCTTCATTTTATTTTACAAATGCTTGAAGACTACCTTACCAAGTGTTATTTTTCCTTTCTAGTCCGTTTAGTTAGAAGATTTTATAAAATCTCCACAGATAACTTTTTTTTCTTCACTCCTGGTTGCAATCATTGGAAAATATATATTATAAATGGATTATAATAACTTGCAGAGATGTAAAAAAACATTTTAGTCCTCTCTTGCATTTTAAAACTCACACTGTCAAAGTTTTGGAATTATGCGTTCATACATAAAATATCTGGACAGGATTTTTAGACAAGAAATTATAATCCATAATTTAAAAATAAAATTTTATTAAATATTTAAAACATGTTAGTAAATTGAGAGCTTTAAGAACTATTATAAATGAAAACATTGATTAAAATATAAGCCAGATTAATAAATTGAGCATTAATAGCAATGTTAAAACCCCACTGCACCCACCTATAGTACCTATCCAAATAAATGCAATATTTCTAGAGTCAACTCATGTAAATGATCAGTGATCATGAGTGCAAATATTCCTATGTTATTTCCACATTAATTTTGTTTTATTATCTTGTCTTATCAGCACTATAATATTCTTTTTGCAGTGAACACTAATTAATGGATATCTGTAGAGTGATTAGAATGTCGCCCTGAAGGAAAAAAATCAGAAAAATGTGCAAAAGGCTCTATTGGGGTGATATTACTATGGCTATAGATGTATGATTGATAAAATGGAAAATTTATGAAAATAAATCAAAATTCAAGCTTGAAAAAACATACTTCAACAAAATCAAGTGTAGTAATTTGAAGAAGAAGAAAAAAAAACTTCTGAAGTTTTATTCTAATTTTAGAGTTACAGAAAGCATCACATAAGTCCATCTGACCCTCAAATATAATTCCTGGAAGCATGGACACCTCAGGGCCCATGCTCCAGTACCAAATTTCTGACAATAAGTAGCCATATAATGATCTCAAATTTTCATCCACTGTATATTTAAACCACTTACGAACACATAATTCATCCTTTATATAAATGTATTTATTTGCCCCCCAAAATTTTTGAAATTATGTATGCTAATTAAAAAACAAATCAAAACTACATTACCAATATTCTTTTTTTGTGTGTGTGTGTGTGGTACGCGGGTCTCTCACTGTTGTGGCCTCTCCCATTGCGGAGCACAGGCTCTGGACGCACAGGCTCAGCGGCCATGGCTCATGGGCCCAGCCGCTCCACGGCACGTGCAATCCTCCCAGACTGGGGCACGAACCCGCGTCCCCTGCATCGGCAGGCGGCCTCTCAACCACTGCACCACCAGGGAAGCCCCATTACCAATATTCTTAATTACAATGTTTCGAATGAGAAGGGATATTTCTTATATAAATTATTTGTAACATTTAATAAAATATGACATATTAATACTGGCTTGGGCAAAAATTACAACAGAATGGAATTCCTGTATATAACAGATTATTAATGAAGAGTTATCCAATTATATTTACATATTTACTTTACTAGTTTGTAAAGAAACCTTAAGTTACTTAGACAGTTTTTGTCATTATTTTTATTTATTTTATTTTAAATTATTTATTTATTGTTATTTTTATTGTGTTATTTCGTGTTATTTAGACAGTCATTTTGTTATTTGTCAGGTGTATGGGAGGATAATATTACAAATCACTGGAGGGAGGAATTATAATATTGTTTCTTACACTTCATATTACATGGTATAATATTACTTAAAGGCAGATTAAGATTTGCTAAAAATATAATTTGAAAAATAAACCAATATAAGATACTGAATGAAAATTCTCAATGAATAAAATCATAGTTGGAAAAATGGGAGAAAGAAAGCACCAAAAGTATATTAAGTTTAAAGCAAAATGTTATATTTTAATATAGTCTTACGAATGATTATATTTAATATAAACAATCTAAGCATACCAATTAAGTGATTGCAGAGACTGTAGACTCAATTACATGCTATCTGGTAGAAACACAGCTTAAATAAAAACATACTGATACATAAAATTTAAAAAGATGAAAAAGGTAGACTATACTAAAACTGTTCAAAAGAAAACTGGAGTAGTTTTATTAGTATGAGTAATAATAGAATTAAAAACAAGGAACTATTATTAGGGATAAAAGAGACATTACATAATGACAAAGTAGTCATTTCACTAAAAATAAAGCTAAATATTTATTCATTTAGATAAAAACCTGCAAAAATGGAGCAAAAGTGGAAATGACTAAGGCACAATGTAGATAAATCCAAAATTATAGTTGGATATTTCAACACTAATATCGCTATAACCAATGCAATGAGTAGGCAAACAATCAGTAAGGGTAAACAAAATATGAAAAACATTATCAACTAACTTTACTTAATGACATTTATGGAATGCTGCAACCAACGACAGCAGAATCCATAAATACTTTTTAAGCGCCCACAAGACTATTCACAAACATAGAACATACACTGGTCTATTGAACAAATATCAAAAGTTTACAATAACTGGTACTATAGAAAGCATGTTTTTTGACCGTAATAGAACTGAAAACCAATCAGAAAAAAATATTATTAAGATAACAAAATATTTTGAAAATAATGAAACACTTGTACGGATCTAAAAGTCCAAAAGTTGTGGATGTCACTAAATCCATTTTTTAGAGAAAAATATACATACACACACACACACACACACACACACACACACACACGTACGAAGGGGAAAAAATACTATAAAATTAATGATTTAAGCTTTTAATTTAACAAACTAGAAAACAAAACCAGAAAATGCAAAACAAGAAGGACAAAGGAAATAATACAAATGAGAGTAAGAATAAATAAAATCGAAAATAGAAAAACAGCAGAGAAAATAAAAAGCCAAAATTATATTTAGTTGTAAAGATCAATAAAATTGATAAACTTCTAGAGGTTGACCCAAGAGACAGAAAGAGAACAGTCATGAAGTGGGTGTGGGGGCTGGGGGGAGAAGGAGTGAGAGGGAGGGAGGAGGGGGAGGGGGAGGAAGAGCAGACAAATCACCAGTATCAAGAATGAAAGAAGGGATATCACTACAGACCCCACTGATACTTAGAACGAAACTAAGTAAATACCTCAAACAACACTGCATACATATAATTTATTTGTCTTTATTCATTATCTCGGAGTCAGAATGCTGATTATTTATTTTATACAGTTATCCCCTTGACACACAGACATACAGAGATTTTGTTTATGTTCCTTTCTTGAGGAGTGTCTCTTCATAATTCTGCTAAATGAACAGTGCTGCATATAATCTGAGACTAACTTGGAATAAGTCCTGACATAATATTGTAGGGTATACTAAATAGCAACCATGTTAGGATGGAATTAAAAGATGGAGCTTTGAGAATATGAGTAACCATCAAGAGTCTAAAGATCTGCTCACAGAGGTGCAGTTTAGGACCAGGAGGCAAGGAAGACAGGGAAAGGCCATTTGAGACAAGAGCCCATAATTATAAGACAGACGCTTGCTTGATTTGAATATTTATGTGAGACATGAATAAAGAACAGAAACCTCATGTGGGTGATGATATAAGTAATTTAAGTAAGTGGTTTGGCTATATTCATAATTTTGAAGGATTACGAGGGACAGTTAAATGGTTTTTGAGATATGCAAATACGGTAGGCAGAATAATGGCTCCAATCACAGGAATCTATGAATATGTAAAGGTACATGGCGAAAGGGAATTGGGGTTGTAGATGTAATTAAGATTGCTAATCAGCTGACTTTAAAATAGAGAAATTAGGATGATCCAGGTGGGCTGATTGTAATTACAAGTATCCTTAAAGTAGAAGAGGAAGAGTCAGAATTGGAGAAGTGATGGTGGAAGCAAGATTAGAGTAACGTAATGTGAGAAAACTTTATCCATGTTTCTGGCCTTGAAAAGGGGGGAGGAGCCATGAGCCTAGGAATGTGGGTGGTCTCTAGTAGCTAGAAAAGAAAATGGATTGCTTCCTAAAGCTTTCTAAAGGGAACATAACTTAGCTGATTCCTTGATATTAGACCAGTAAAACCAATTTTGGACTTCAGATCTACAGAACCATAACAGAGGAGTCTGGCACTGGTTAAAAATCTATGTGTGATTTTTCCAGGACTGACTGTAAGCAATTACAAAGGTTTTACTAGGCAGGCCTCTCAGGGAAAGCTGCCCTCCTCACAGCAGACTTTGTGCACAGCCAGTGCTTTGCAGTGAAGGACTCAGGCCCTTTTGGTTGGTTATTCTCTTTCTTGTATTTGCATTCCTAGTTCAATTGCCTTCCTTCCTAGGTCTCTTTATTTGAGACCTTGAGCAAAGATCCTCTTCAGTACCTCTACCAAAGCCTTCTGAAGTTGGGGAGGTGTGAGAAATCTTGAAGATGTTTTATCCCACCTGAACGTGGTACCCAGTACTTTTCTACTTCTAGCCTCTCCTGACCCCAGAGTCCATAAAACTGCTGAACCTTTTTGTTCAGGGCTCCTTCAACAGTGAGATGACCTCCATATCTGCACTGATTGTTCAATGAAGGCTAAAAGGCTGTAGGATGACATATTCAAAGTGCTCAAAGAAGAAAACCTATCAATTATTTTTCAAAAATGAAGGCCAAGACGTTTCCAAACATACTAATACTGAAAGAATTCATTTCTTGCACATGGCCTTACAGGAAATACTAAAGGATGTTCTTTGGGCTGAAAACAGGTGACTCAGACAGTAATTTGAATGCACACACACACCCCTTAAATGTAATCACGTAAATATAAAAGACAGTATAATTTTATATTTCTTCTCCTTTCTTCTTTAAACTGATTAAAAAATTAAATTTAAAAATAAGTATATAATTTTACTGTAGGATGTGTAACACACAGAAAATAAATATATTTAGCAATAATAGCAGAAAGGCAGTGGTTGGAAGCAAAGCTGCACTGGAGCAAGGTAAGGAAATGACACTAGGCAGTAACTTAAATTCACAGCAACAAATGAAGAGAACCAGAAATGGTAACTAAGAAGGTTAATATAACATATTCTGTCTATATACACGTGATCTTCTTTCTTTGATCATATTTAAAAGACATAAAATTATATAAAGTAATATTTCCAAAATGTATTTCTTGTTTATAACATATAAAAATGTACGACATATAGCATTAATAGCACAAAAGGTGGGCAGGGGTAATAAAGCTATATTGGAGAAATGCTTTTTTGTTCACCAGAAATAAGCTCTTTTAAATGTAAAGTAGATTCAGATAAGTTAAAATGCATATGTTAAGCCCCAGAACAACCATTAGGAAAATAAATAAGATTAATATAGTTAAAAAAATCTTTAAAGGATTTAAAAATGATATATTAGAAAATACTCATTTAAAGCAAAAAGAGAAGAGTAAAGTTAAAGGAAAAAGAAGACATGATACATAGACAAAATGTAAAAGGGCAAATGTAACCACAACCATATAAACTATATCCTTAAATGTGTATTGATTAGTATATCCATTTAAAAGGCAGAGATTGCCCTTTTATATAAAAAACCAAGATCCTCCTGTATGCTGTCAACAGCAGACACACTTTAGATTCAACATATGAAAAGTTTGAAATTTAAAAACAAAAGGAAAAGTATATCATGCAAACAGCAACCTTAAAAAAGATGGAATGGCTATATTGCTATCAAAGTAAATTCAAAACAAAAAAATTATTAGAGATAAAGGGGATCATTAAAAATGGTAACAGAGACAATCCATCAAAAAGATATACTAATTACAAAAATATATACACATAAAAACAAAGTCCCTAAATATATGAAGTAAAAATTAAGGGAAATACATAATATAGCAGAAGTAAGGGAGATAGACAACACAACAATAATAGTTTCAATTTCTAATTTTCAATAGTTGATTGGACAACTAGGTAGAAGATCAATAAAGAAGTAAAATACCTTAACAACACTGTAAACTATAGCTATAAACTAGACCAGACATCAATAAAACATTCCACCCCAAAACAGCAGAAGATAGATTGCTTTCAAGTACACATGGAACACAATCCATAATAGCCCAAATCCTAGGCTATAAAACAAGTTTCCATTAATTTGAAAAGCATGGAACAATGCAATGCATATTCTCACACCACAATGGAATAAAATTAGAAATGAATAACAGAAAAAAATTAAAACTCAAAACTATGTGGTAATAATACAGCAATACATTCCTAAACAACCAATAGGTCAATGAAGAAATCACAAGAGAAAATCTGAAAATACCGAGATGAAAAACAAACACACAAATATCAAAACTTCTGGAACACAACTAAATCAGAGCTTAGAGGAAATTTACAGCTGTAAGTGCATATGTTAAAAGGAAGGCCTTGAATCAAATACTCTACATTATAGGTGTCCTGCAAATTGAGCTATTAGAATGATTTACAAAATGTGAAACATTTGAATTAGATATGAAAAGTCAGGACGCTATTACAACTCCATTAATATCAACAGTATATGAAGTTACCTATTTGAGATGTTATAATTTTAAATGATTAAGGCAAACTCTTCACCCTTTTTCTTCCAATACAGTTTACTGAATCTATTATTAGAAATTATTAAATTTCAACATATAATTCAGTTCTTATAAATTCCTCCTCAAAAACACTTATCTGAAACATCAAAGTGAAACAAAAGCTATTTCCCACCTGTAATTTTAAGTATGTGGAATAAGTTGCATTTTCAAAATATACATTTCAGAAAACTCACAATTTCTTTTCTAAATAAGCCGAGAACAGAAGCAAATCTGAAGGAGTCAGATTTGTTGGTTCACAACCTGGGGAGCTGGGGTGAAATTCGAAACTGGCCCCCTTATGTGGAGGGCAAGGAGAGACGGAAGAAAGGGGCAGGCCACCTCAGATTGGTAGGTGGCGGTTTTAAGTTTTAATAATTAAGGGAACGTACATATGAGGCTTGCCTTTGGCGGCCACCAGACGAGTAGACTTCCGTTCCCGCCAACCAGAAGCTCAGGCCTTTATAAACAGGCCTTAAGGGGGTTGCGTCACCTGTCTGTCCAGTGCAGACGCCTCAATAGCGCGTTGCTCGCTCGCTCTCTCCAGGCTGAGCCCTTGGCACCACTGCGGCTGCGCTGCGCTGCGGGATCAGTGGGTGGAGCATAGGTGCCGAGGACCAGGATGTGAGGAAGGCGCTTCGGCTAGCCCGATGGTCGAGTCGTGGAATTGCCTGGGCCCGCTTCTCCGTGCGGCCAGCCCGTATGTCCTCTCCATGACCTCCTCCAGCTGCATTTTAGGTAAGTGAATACTATTCCTCTACATCCATCATTCTAGCAGTGTTTATAAGTAATAATTCTGTTTCGAAATTCTGTGGAAAAGGAACTAAAGAAAGAGGCAGTTTCCTCATGGAAGAAATAGAATCTTTGCTGGGTTTTTGTAGGAATTTTTTAATAAGCCACTTAATGATAAAAACATATTTTCAGGGCTTCCCTTGTGGCGCAGTGGTTGAGAGTCCGCCTGCCGATGCAGGGGACGCGGGTTCGTGCCCTGGTCCAGGAAGATCCCACATGCCGCGGAGCGGCTGGGCCCGTGAGCCATGGCCGCTGAGCCTGCGCGTCCGGAGCCTGTGCTCCGCAACGGGAGAGGCCTCCACAGTGAGAGGCCCGCGTACCGAAAAAAAACAAAAAACAAACAAAAAAAAAACCATATTTTCAAACTTGAAAATTGTACTATGCTTCAAGAACATGTGCCTGCTTAAATGACATTTTAGCAGCAAAAGCACTTTGAAAATACATATTCGGATTTAATAATCATGGATGTGGGTTTCTTTTAAAACTAAAGTTCATTTAAAAAAATTTTTTTTTTTTTAAATTTATTTATTTTTGGCTGCGTTGGGTCCTTGTTGCTGCACGCGGGCTTTCTCTAGTTGTGGTGAGAGGGGGCTACTCTTCGTTGTGGTGCACGGGCTTCTCATTGCGGTGGCTTCTCTTGTTGCAGAGCATGGACTCTAGGCACGCAGGCCCAGTAGTTGTGGCACACAAGGTTTAGTTGCTCCGCGGCATGTGGGTTCTTCCCTGACCAGGCTCGAACCTGTGTTCCCTGTATTGGCAGGAGGATTCTTAACCACTGTACTACAAGGGAAGTCCCAAAGGTCATTCTTTTTGGTATGATATAGAGACCAAAGTGTGTTTTGCTTTCTTTCCTTAAAGTTATTTGATCGTTCCAGCTACATTGTTTTTTTTTTGAAATGACTAGGCATCTCCTGTGATTTTTCTTTTTATGTCTTTGTCAAAAAATAATTGACGTGTATGTATGAATCTATTCCTGAACAACCTGTTGATTCTGTTTTTGCTCACATCAAAATCACACCCTCTTAGTTAATGTAGTGTGATAGTGACTTTTAAAATCTGGTAGAATAAATCCCCCAACTTGGATTCTTTTTCAAGATTGTCTAGGCTATCCTAAAGCAATTTTATTTGTATATAAATTTTAAAATCATTTTGTAAACTTTCACAAATATAATGCTGTTGAAGCTGTTTGGGATTGTGTTGAATCAGTATAAGAATTTTGGGAGAATTGACATCTTAAAGAATTAGTTGCAGATCAAGAAATATATAAAACTGTGTTTGTCTTAAATTTCTGTCAGCAACATGATCTGAACATACTTGACTCTTCTTTGAAAATCTATATACTTACACTATTTTAAATGAAATTTTAAATGAAATTTTCAATTTTATGTTGCAGTATATTGAAATATAATTGATTTTTATGTATTGATTTCATATCTAGAAATTTAATTCACTTATGATTACTAATAGTTCATTTTATAGGTACTTTTGGTTTTTACCTATAATCATGTCAGTTGCACAAAATCTTTGTGTCTTTTAAATCTTTATTTTGTATTATTACACTAGTTAGGAATTCCCTCATAATAATGAACCAAAGAATGAACAAAAATGCATCTTTTTCTTTTGTTTCTAAGGAGAACAAGTTTGATAGTTAACCATTAATTATAAGATGCCAATAGGTTATTTGTAATTAGTTTTTATACCTTTGGAAAGATTTGCTTCTGATTCTAAATTTCTGGGCACTTTATCATAGGGTGTATTGAAATATATCATTATTTTTTCTTTATTTTGATGTCTATTTGGATCTTTTCTTTTATTCTGTTAATATGGTTTTTAGCAAATGATAAAACAATTTGCATTCTTAAAATACACTACACTTGCCACAGTCCTTACTGATCATGTTTTGTTCTATCGCTGTCTAAAAGAAGTGTGTTAAAATATCTGATTATGTTTGTGCTTTATCTGTTTCTCTTACTCTCATGTTCCCTTTTAAAAATAAGTTTGGAATTCATATTATTAGTATGTTTCCCGTTGATTGGCCTTTTCTCATCTTTATGAAATGTCTCTTTGTGTCTCTAATACTTCTTGCATTTAAATCTCCTTTGTATGATATTAGTATAGACATTTACATTTTCTTTTTGTTTAGGGTTTTCAGGTTCTTACTTTCAAACTAGTCATGTCTTTATTTTTAAAGTATGTATGCTTTGAATCTGAATGTATTGTGTTTTTTATCTAGTATAACAAACTTTAGCTTTTAATTAAAGGATTAAGTCCTTTCTTAATGAGTATAAATTACTAAAGTAATTGGGTTAAATCTACCATTTCCTATTTTTCTTCTTTTCTGTCCCATCTGTTCTTTGCCATTGTATTCCTCATTTCTTAACTTCTTTAGTATTGTATACTTTTTCCCTTTAATTTTTACTGTCCACACCTTATATAAATATTTTATTGGTTATTCTAGAGACTACATCTTTCACTTATTATAACTGAACTTAACAGTTTAACTCCACTTTTCCCATTCCCTCTTTTCTATTATTTTGTCATTAAATTTTACTTATATATACTTTAAAAAATCCTACAAGATGTTGTTATAATTGCTGCTATAAACTGTCACTATGTTTTTATATTTAATTATGTTTGCTTATTTTAGTACATTTCATTATTTCCTACAATCCTGTGCTTCCATCTGCAATTAATGAATTTATCCTGAAGAATTTCCTATACCTTCTTTTGTAATTGAAACCTGTTGGCAAAAAAAAAAAAAAATTCTGCTTTTTCTTTTTGTTTATTAATGTCTTCATTCACTTTCACTTTTGAGAGCTATTTTGGTAGGTAAAGAATTCTAGGTTGGTAAATGCACAGGTGTTGCTACTGTTATTGATATTGTCATTTTTAATATTTTAAAGACATCATTCCATTGTCTACCGCCTTCAGATTTTCTGTAAGGAAACCATTAGTCTTTCTGTTGCTGCTTTGAAATTATTGCATCTGTTAATTTGGCGAGTTTTAAGGTTTTCTTCTTGTATTGGCTTTTCAGCATTCTATGATGTGCCTAAATGTGATTTAGTTTGTATTTATCCTACTTGATTTTTACCAAGCTTCTTGAATTTATTGGTCATGATATTCATAATTTTTGGAGCATTCTCAGTCATTAACTCTTCAAATACTGTTTCTGTGCCATTTTCTTTATCATCTCCTGAAATGCCAATATACATATTTTAGACCATTTAATTGTACATATTATATGCATATTGACATGATATTACCATAATTGAAAACAAAACCTTTATAAACAGGCACCTACTGGGGGACTGGCTGAAATGGAGAATATTTTTAGAGAAAATGTGTATAAAACATTCCAGAGGTCACAGTAAGATTGCATTTATGAAACTGAGCAGCAGATGAATGTCTAGGAGAAACATTGGTCAAGGGAGAACAGGAAATATAAAAACAGGGAAGCAAAGAAAATTTTATACTCATGAAAGTATTTAAAAGTCTAGGTACCCAGACATATGAGAAAATAAAAATAACAACTTTTATTAGGTAATTTTAAATTATAAATGTTAAAAAATAATCAGGAAATCAGAGTAAATGTTTATGACGAGAATACAGACAAAGCATCCAATCTAAGCAGACAGTGGATGACCACATTCCAGATACCATCAGTGTGGTCTTAAACATCTCTCACTGGGGTAGAGCAAGTTCATGGCACCACGCAAATGTGGGAGCAGGACAGTGGACATGTATATCATAAAAGGGATGGGAAGAAAATAACTGTAGATTATGATACCTCAAGTTTCCTTTTAAGAGTTTCTTTAGCACAATGCTAAGGAAGGTGAGAAGAAAAAGTATAGGTAATTAGAAAAATTGAAGTTGAGGATATTTACCCTTTCACAGTGGTATATTGCACACTTTTAAAATATGAAGACTCCTTCACATCTAGATCTTTAGAGGAAAAATTTCTTAGTACCTATAAATAGTTTATTTTTCCTTTTCATATATATTCAATTAAATGGTCTATGCTGCACACTTTAAAAAAACAGCTTTAAGGGCTTCCCTGGTGGCGCAGTGGTTGGGAGTCCGCCTGCCGATGCAGGGGACACGGGTTCGTGCCATGGTCCGGGAAGATACCACTTGCTGCGGAGCGGCTGGGCCCGTGAGCCTTGGCCGCTGAGCCTGCGCGTCCGGAGCCTGTGCTCCGCAATGGGAGCGGCCACAGCAGTGAGAGGCCCGCGTACCGCAAAAAAAAAAAAAAAAAAAAAAAAAAAACAGCTTTAAGGAGTACATGAAAATGTATTTTGTGGTTCTTAAACCTTTGTAAAAAAGTTGATATTTTAAGTCAATTCATGAATTATCTCAAGATGAGTTTCTAATTGTGTCATTATTTAAATGCAGTTTTTCATGTAAGTGTTATTCTCTTACTGACATCAAAGGCATTAACCAAAATCTTAGTCATTTTGAGAAATTACTTTGACGTAAATTTTATCTAGTTCATATAGTGTTATATGAGGCATATGGGAGGTTATAAACAGAGGAGAGTTCCTAACTCTGACTTATCTATCCATAATTGTTGCTTGTCAACACTAGCATCTGTAGCATGTACTGATTGAAAATATTTTTTTTCCAAAGAAAAGTAAAGTAACAAATCCCACAAGATCAGCAATGTCTATTGAGAATATTACTATTTTAACATTTAAATTTACCCCCAATACAAATATCTTCTATAACTGCAGTTCACCACAGCATTTTATGAATATCTTGCTATTGAAACCACACACCATTTCCCTAATCAAATTTTAACTGACTATTGCCCATAAAATGATATATTCTTTTACTAGGTTGACATTCAAATTCATCACATCCTGTACTGTCTTCTCATACAACTTATTCTAGTGCCAAACAGACCTTCACTGGAACTAAAATTCAATGTACAGTTTAATGTCTGTGCTAACTTGTGTATGAGCTTTAATTTCTCTGACTCTATTTGATCAAATTTAAAGTAAGGATAATATTGGTGTCTGTCAGGATTAGGAGCTTTGTAAAAATACCCATCTTCGTGTATTAAATGAACTTTTTCATTGCTCATAGAAATCTATATTTTTTGGCTAAAATACCTTTTCTTGTACTAGTTTGTGTATCTGTAATAACTTTTACTTTTAGTACTTCTACTCATTTTTCTAGATCAAATACCACCAACAACCAAAAAGCTCCCATGTTTTGTATTCTCAGGAGAAAGGACTCTTTTACTCTTTTATTACTCCATGATAATATCATAAATCAATATAGAGCTGCCCATTAGCTAGGGTCAGTCCCAGGTTATGCCTGTTGTACCAGTGTAGTTGTCAATTGCATCTCCTTTTACTCACAGAAGAGTACAAGTAAGATGAGTAATAATACAGTGTCCCATTTTGTATGACTCCAGCGCTACCTGCTATGTTCTGCTTTGGTTAAGAGTTATAGTATGCTTATTTTGACTTTAAATAAATTGACAGTTGAGGCTAAGTCTTCCCATTGGTATCTTTTTTTTTTCCTTAAGTCTCTGCATACTGCCTTGGACATAGATGTGACAAATAGACATTTACTGAAGTGTGTTTTGATTTTGATATCATAATTGGCATTATTTGGCATCATTCAAAATATTTGAAATATTTTTGTGAATGCTTTCTTACATATGAGGTTGGAATCTCCATATCACAAAGCTCTCTTCCTGTACTTAAATTGTTTAAACAGTTTGTATGAATGAGTGCCGTAATAATAAAAAGCTCAAGAATTAAAAGAGATAATAATATACAATTTAGGATAAATTATTTACAAATATTTATCATCTTTACATGTTTTAGGAGCTCTACTAGATTCAGCAGATACAGAAGTAAATTAAAAGAAAAAAATAAGCCTGTGCTTCCTTGATCTTAAAGTGAGGTAGATTGGTAATTGAGAAATTAAATAGAAAAATTGTAAATTGAAATAAATATAAATAATAGTAACTGTAAGTGATTTAGTTAAATTTACATAATTGCTATACTGGAATAGAATGTCAAATAGTTAAACTTGAGAAGGTTTTCCTGAATTAAGGATTATTTGCTAAGATCTGAAGGAACAAACTTCTATTTCTGTTAACATGTTGACTTATATATGTTGGAAAATTCTCCCAATGGGGGAAAAAACCAGAAGCTTCTTAGAATATAAATGGAAATATATTTTTGCAAATATGCTGATTTTTGTTAAGATAATAAGGAATAATCAGAAGCAAAAAATGAATACAGTAGTAAAGAGGTTTAGCATGTTAGAATCAAATAACTGCTTTAACAAACCCCAAATCTCAGAGACTTAATATATTAGAAGTTCCTTTTTCTTCTGTAAAACAGTTCAATGTAAGTGTTTGGTGATGAATTCCATGTAGTAATTCTAAAAGTCATGCTCCTTACATATGGACACTCACTAAGGACTAGGGGTTCATTGCTTACATTTTCTGTTTATAATCAGTTACCTTTTGCAACTCTGCTGGCACAAAAATTCTGCTCTCTGTTCTATTTTATTTTGGCTTGTAAAAAGACCAGATCCTCCTGACCTCAATAGTTTTGTATATAATATGTTGCTAAGTGCAGCTATTTGCCACCAATATCCTTCAGACATACCATTTTCAAGTTCTTCTAGAGCTTTAAATTAGTAGGCACTTAGTCTGCATTGCAACTTCTAAGTTATCTCAGACAGCATTGTTTAGCATGGGTATACTGCAGGTTATGCTGTAGAATCAAACCACTTCATATCACAGTGGAATGAGACAAAATGTTTATATTTCACTGATAGTACATGTCAAATTACTGTGTGGCTTGTGAGTTCTGCTTTGTAACATCTTTACTCTGGAATCAAAGCTGATAGTATAACTACTACCAGGAAGATTGCCAGTCATTGTGGTTAAAAAAAAAAAGAGAACTTTGAAGGATCTAACACCGTCTAATTAATGCTCTAGTCCTGAAGTGTTATGTCACTTTCACTTGTAGCTTATTGGATGAGATTAGTTAAGGACCTCATCCAACCACAAAGAGACCAGAAGGTGTAACATACATGTGTAGAAGAGGAATGAGACAGAAATATTGGGGATCAACAATAATGACTACTACAATAGATCCGTATTTGTTTGTTCTAACTTTATGGCATATGTGTTCTATGAAGCCTCTACCAATGTGTTCTGTGAATGTTAGCACTTGTCACCTGACATTAAGGCATTCCCACATTGATTGTTACAACACTGAAAATGGCCAATTTATGGATTAGATAAGTAATGCTAGTATCATAAGAGTTAAACCTAAAATATCAGTGACTTAACACAAGAAAGTTTGCTTCTTATTTATGAAAAGTTAAATTGGTGATACTGGAGGCTCTGCTTTAGGTGATGATTCAGGGATTCACTCTCCTAGAGTCTTGTGGATCTGCCATTGTGAACACATGGACACTGACCCAGGAGACAGAAAAAAATAATTAAATGACTGTGTGAGAGATTTTTAAGGTCTAGATCTGGAAGTTTCTTGTGTCACTTCTGCATGTGTTCCATTGTCCAGCACTTAGTCACACCACCACACCTAAATAAATATACATGAGCCAAGATAACGTGGATCCTGGTTGATCAATAATATACCAGTAATATTTTTATGCTATTTAAGGAAAACTAAAATATTTGGTGCAGTATTATCTCATTCAATCCTAGTAGCTTGCACCTTCAGGATATCAGCTAGACTCTAGTAAATTTAGACATCTCTTTTGAAGTCTGTGCTGGAAAATAATTCAGAAAATAATATCTGCCCATATTACGGAATCTAATAGGGGGTGCTTTTATAAAAGTAGAATCATAAAGAGAGACATCTTCATTGTAAAACTGAGGAAAAAATAAACCCATTTTGAAAAAGTTGTCTTAAAAGAATCTTTCCTGTCCTGACTCTTTTATTGAGTAGAAGGGGGAAAAAAAAATCTGTATTTAATTTGTAGGCAAGACAACTCATAAAATAGCATGGATGAAATTATATTTTCTTTTGTGAACTATTTAAAAATAAAATTCATGGGACAGTTAAAAATTTATTTTATTGAAGTATAGTTGATTTACAATGTGTTAATTTCTGCTGTACAGCAGAGTGATTCAGTTACACACACACATATATATATATATACATTTTTTTCATATTCTTTTCCATTATACTTTATCACAGGATGTTGAATATAGTTCCCTGTGCCATACAGTAGGACGTTGTTGTCTATCCATTTTATATATAATAGTTTTCATCTGCTAATCACAAACTCCCAGTCCATCTGTCCCCAGTCCCCTCTTTCTCCTGGCAATCACGTCTGTTCTCTATGTCTGTGAGTCTGTTGCTGTTTCATAGATAAGTTCATTTGTGTCATAGTTTAGATTCCACATATAAGTGATATCATATGGTATTTATCTTTCTCTTTCTGACTTCACTTAGTATGTTAATCTCTAGGTCCATCCATGTTGCTGCAAATGGCATTATTTCATTCTTTTTTTATGGCTGAGCAGTATTCCATTGTATATGTGTACCACATATTCTTTATCCATTCATCTGTAGATGGACATTTAGGTTGTTTCCATGTCTTGACTATTGTAAATAGTGCTGCAATGAATATTGCAGTTGCATGGTATCTTCTAGAACTATAGTTTTCTCCAGATATATGCCCAAGAGTGGGATTGCAGGATCACATGGCAACTCTGTTTTTAGTTTTTGGAAGAACCTCCATACTGTTCTCCATAGTGGCTGCACCAATTTACATACATCCCCACCAACAGTGTAGGAGGGTTCCATGGGGGCATTTTTATATAAAGTTGTTTAAGTTGTTATTACACTTAGCCAACTGGAAGAAGAGATTTCAAATTCTCTTTGAAAAATCACATATTCAAAACAGAACTCGAATAATATAGATTAATTTCCCAAGCATTTGAACTCATGTCAAAAACACATTATGCATTCAGAAGATAACCATGAGTGAGAGATAGCAGGAAAAAAACAAACCAAAACAAATTCTTTGCTTTTGGAATTTTACATAGAATATAATAGAGGTGAAATTTATACATTTCAAATCAAAATGAAAAGCTAAAAAGATAAACTAAAAATAAGCATTATAAAAAAGTCCAAGAGAATTTTAAAAATAAATAATTCTAGAAATAATAAATGTAGTACATGCTATTAAACCATAACAGACTCTTTAAGAGCCACACTAGAGAAACTTGAAAAGAAAAAAATTATTAACTTGAAAAAAGATGTAAAGACATTAAGATATAGTCCAGATATATAATTAGAAAAATACGATGAAATTAAGATACATGAAAGGTAATGTGAGAATGCTCATAATATTATTCTAGTAGGAGATAATAGAATGGAAAACATGATTTTTAAAAAAGATATTAGTTAAGCATTTTCATAATTGCCAAGAAATGTAAATATAAAATACAAAATTGATAATGAAACTCAAAAAAAAAAAAAAGAAACCTAGGAAAACACCAAAGGAATAAAAACAAATATTGGATAAAAGAGTAGCCAGAGAAAAATGGTCACCTAAAAAGGTTAAAAAAAAAAAAAAAAAAAAAGATAACAGATATAGCTCTTTTCAATAACACCTATAGGAATCAGGATAAACACACACACACACACACACATATGAGAGGAAATATGTACTACAATCAATTTAAAAGTTTAGACCTAGAGAAGCTAATTTTTAAAGAGCAAGGGCAAAATGAACATATCTTTTATCTCACAAAATATGAGCGTGTTTGTCAATAATATACTTTCATTGCATAAAGAGAAAAAATAATTCCGAAGAGATGTTTTATGAGCTGCAATAAGAAAATTGATAAGTAAGAGGGTAAAACCAAACGTTGACTATTTAAAGCAGTAATAATAATTATACCTAATTTGTATATTTAAAAACAGAATTTAAATATTCGACAGTAATTTTGAATGCCAGGTAATCAGGTTTAAAACAGTTACAGACTTTGTATTGTTTAACAGAGTATAAGAATATTGATAACATTACACTTGGTAAAATGTTATTTTAAAATATATACCATTAAAATAATAGAGAAGCAGCATGTAATTTTCAGATACACAGTACAGGGAATAAATTGAATGCCCCTGTACACAGTACAGGGAATAAATTGAATAAGATAAATATTAAAGAAGAAAAGAAGTGGTTCACTAGATGAGGCAGTAGGAAGAACTAGAATGGAAAGAGAACATTCCATGGCAGCAGAACAATTCATAGAACAGTCATGGTGGAAGAAATGTTATTTTTATGAGTAGGGGTCAGTCTTTCAGCAGTGACTGTATGATGGTTAATTTTATGTGTCAACTTGGCTGTGCTAAGGAATGAACAGAAAGCTGGTAAAACATTATTTCTGGGTATGTCTGTGATGGTGTCTCTGGAAGAAATTCACATTTGAATCAGTAGACTGAGTATAGCAGATTGCCTTCTCAATGCAATCGGGTATCATTTAATCCAGTTGAGGGCCTGAATAGAACAAAAAGGCAGAGGAAGGGTGAATTTACTCTCGCTCTGCTGGAGCTGAGACAGCCATCTTCTGCCCTCAGACAGTCGTGCTCCTGGTTTTCCTGATTTTGGACTGGAACTTAAATTATCACCTCCCAGTTCTCAGGCCTTTGGACTCTGAATTACACCCCTGCGTTTTCTGGTTCTCTAGCTTACAAAGGGCATGTTGTGGAATCTCTAGGACTCCATAACCCTGTGATACAATTCCTATAACAAATCTCTCTCTCTCTCACTCTCCATATATATATGTATGTATATATCTTTCTGGCTCTCTCTGGAGAACTCTAATACAAACTGTTCAGATTAATTCAGAACAATCCCTATGGAAAACACGTAGAAAAGCTGTACAAAACATATACTCAGACTTGTGTGTCGACACATACACAGTCTATGTGCAGGTGTTAGAGAACCATAAGGCAACCAGGACTGGAGAGGCCAGGATCCTGGAGAAAAGGGACATGCACCTGCACTAAGATAAGCATTGCCAGTTTTAGAGTTCTCTCCCTTGAAATATTTGCCAGTTCTTACCCACTGCATCTCCAAAATGATAAAAAAAACAGAATAGAAATCTGAGTCTGAAGGGCTGGGAACCTGGGTGGAAACTTGGGAAGTTTTACGTGAGATGACTGGCTACAAAACTTGGGGTTTAGGGATGTCAAAGCAACTAGGACTTGAGGGGTAGAGTTTTTGGCAATAAGAAAAGAACACTAAAGTAAGCCCAACATTTTGCATCAGTGTTTAGTGAACAGAGCCAAGGGACTAAAAACTTTGCAAAAGTGGTAGCTAAGAATAATCAAAAATTGGATTTTAAGGTTCACCAGTTGAGAAATATTGGTAAACATCACATCCCAGACTTCCTTTTAAGGTGGAACAAGCAACAAACCAATCTTCACAAAGGCTGAAATCTAGCTTCAAATGGGCCCCAATCCATAAACTAGTCTGCATGTACTTTAATAGCATGTTAGAGAGCAAAATTAAATCTTTGGAGGAAGGTACCATTGGAAAGAATTTAAATTATCTCCACAGCTTTCCATACCAAATAGCCAGCTTTTAATAAAAAATCATAAATCATGTTAATGGAAAGGGTCAAATACAAAGGGAGGAGAAGGAGGAGGAGGAAGAGGTAGAGGATTGGGGGGAGAGGAGAAGAAAGTTGAAAGATAATAAGATAATGAAGTTACCATACATGGATTTTAAAATAACCGTGCTTGATTTATTCAGACCTAGATGTTTGGGAATGGGGGTGGTGGTGGGAGGGACGTCCAAGAGGGAGGGGATATATGTATACATATAGCTGATTCACTTTGTTGTACAGCAGAAACTAACACAACATTGTAAAGCAATTATACTCCAATACAAAAAAAAAAAAAAAGAAAGAAAATAGGTGTTAAAATGGAGAATGGAGAATTTTGCAAACATTTCGGATCAATAGAAGGGAGAATGAAGAGTCAGTGGATTGCTAACCACTACCACCAGAAAAGAAAAACAAAAACACTCAATGGAAAAGTTAGTCCAGCAAAATAAATCAATTGAAATTAAAAATTCAGTAGAGCAGTGGAATTATTTAGTGAGAAAATTTGTGACTGGTGAGACAAATCAACATAAAATACACAGGTAATGATGTGAAGAGAGAAAAAAAGATGGAAAAAAAAGCATACGGGGCATGATGATTGCAGAATAAACTCAATTCTACAACCTGCTCAAAATACCACAAAAAAAGGAACATTTCAGCCCAATTGTTCTCATAATCATTGAGGTAAAAATTATAAGCAGAATAATAGTGAACTGAATCCAAAGATGTACCCAGGAATTTTGGGTTGGTTTAACATTTAAAATTTAAAAGTCAATAGATAGGGACTTCCCTGGTGGTCCAGTGGTTAAGACTCCGCGCTTCCAATGTAGGGGGCGTGGGTTAGATCCCTGGTCGGGGAACTAAGATCCCACATGCCCCGTGGCCAAAAAAAAAAAAAAAAAGTCAATAAATATATTCATCAT
The DNA here is from genome assembly GCF_949987515.2 of Delphinus delphis. Classification (NCBI taxonomy): domain Eukaryota; kingdom Metazoa; phylum Chordata; class Mammalia; order Artiodactyla; family Delphinidae; genus Delphinus; species Delphinus delphis. The sequence continues at coordinate 114,459,287 of NC_082687.1, read as the reverse complement.
ATTAACAAAATAAAGAAGAAACCATATATGATTACCTCAGTAGATGCTAGAAAAGCACTTTGTACATTTCATACCCATTATGACCAAAACTTTTAGCAAATCAGAAACAAAACAGAAGTTCCCTAACCTCATAACAGCCATGTATTAAAAAAATATGCAAATCATTAATAGGCATATTAATAGCTGTCCTACATCCTTGCTGATTAAGAGGGTGCAAATTGAAACTACACTAAGATATTTCTGCACATCCTACTGGACGACTAAAATTAAAAATTCTAAAAATACTTACGAGTTGAACAGTGGAAGTTCTTGTGCACTTCCAATAGATAGGAGAATTAGTAAAACCACTTTGGAATACAACTTTTCAACATATATGAAGATAACTGTGTAAATATACTCTATCCCCAAAATTTCACTCCTACTTGTATAAATAACATAACCCCCTGGATATGTGCACCAAAATACATGTACAAGAATGCTAGTTATGTTATTATTTGTGATAATATCAAAGCAATCCAAATACCCATCCACAGTCTACAAAGAAAATAAACTTTTGTTTCACAAAACATACATGAATCTCATCTTGAATGATATATGCCAGAGACAAAATATATGTCATTTACATATATTTCAAACATGGAGAAAACTAATCTCTTGTGTTAACAATCAGCGTGGTTACTTTTTAGGAGGGGCAGGTGGTGACTGGGAGAAAGTATGAGAAATTTTTTGGTGCTTGATGTTCCTTCAGATGACAAAAATAAAACAATTTGATAATGAGTTTGACGTCCGTTATTCAAGGGAAAACAATCCATGGATTGGAAGAGTGCAGTGCCTCACAAGCAGTGGAGTACTCTTCCTGAGGGGTGTTTGGGCAAGAGCAACTTTTACAGAGTGTTAGAAGCAGCAGTGCAGAGAAAGGGCATGGTTTTTGGCTGGGGTTGCATATCTGACGTGTTTTAGAAAGCTCAAGGAACAGGGAAATAAGTATAGAGTCTAGAGTGGGCTTGGTGTTTGGGGATTGACTGGATATATTATGTTTCTGGTTAAGAGGAGCATTTACAGGAACAGGAAAGTTCACTTTGTTGATGTGGCACCCCAGGCAGGAGCAACTCCATTTGGGCCTAGAAATTTTTTTCAACAATTCTGTTTCTCAAGAACATTGCATTTGTATATGTGCGATTACATAATGAAAAATCATCTAGATGTAGTTATGATTTATTCCTTTTTTCTGAATGTATAGTATAATCAGTAAGTGTATTTAAAGCATTAGTGTTGATCATGGTATCACATTGTCAGAAGTTGCTGGGGACAAGTAGAGGTCAAATCACACAGCATTTCATGACGCAAATATTAAAGGTTTTTGTTTATGTCTAAGAGAACTGAATAGCCATTTAAATGTTTTAATAAAGGGCTTGGTCTCATCATCACACTTCACTTTAGAATTCCCAATGCAGAAATGGGGAATAAAGTAGAAAAGGAAAAATGGATTTGGGGGAATAACTAACTAATATTCCAGAAGATACATGATGGTAACTTGTAACTTGAAATACTTTGTGTGTGTGGTTAGGGAGAGGCAGGGAAAGGCGGTGGTGGGTAGGGAAGAGAAGATATTATCAAGAGCGATGGTTAGATTTCATAGATATAGTTTAGGTCATACCAATAGGGTTTGATGCTGAGATTGATTTTGGCAGGACTAGAGAAGGAGAGAAAGGTTCAAATAATATCTCCTGTTTCTATCTTGTGTAACAGAATAATTGGAAATGTCTTTTATTAATGGGTAACAGTACAAGATGTTTTCATAGGGGAATGTAAACTTTCTTGTTATGCTTTAGAATGTTGAGTGTGAAATGTTTTACAGACATTCAAATAAAGATACCAAACAGGCATTTTCGGGCTTCCCTGGTGGCGTAGTGGTTGAGAGTCCGCCTGCCGAGGCAGGGAACACGGGTTCGTGCCACGGTCCGGGAAGATCCCACATGCCGCGGAGCGGCTGGGCCCGTGAGCCATGGCCGCTGAGCCTGCCCGTCCGAAGCCTGTGCCCCACAACGGGAGAGGCCACAACAGTGAGAGGCCCGCGTACCCAAAAAAAAAAAAACACAAAAAAACAAAAAAAACAGGCATTTTCCATCAGGAGCTCTCAGGAGAGATCCGAAACCGCATTATACATTTGTAAGTTTTCTGTCTGTAAGTGGATTTTGAAACCAAGGATATGGGTAAGTTCTTCCAGAGAGAGAATATAGATTGAGAAGTCTTCCTAGGTCCAAACCTGGAGTGACTCAACTTACAATAGTATTTCAGTTGAAAACAAGTCTGCAAAGGAGACTATGAATGGGGGTTCAGTGAGGTAGAAAGAAAATCATGAGAATATTGTGAAAGAGAAGACCGAGCAAGTGGGAGTTCAAGAATGGAAGGGGAAGGAGCAACACTCTGGGGTAGAATGAAGGTTGGTTTTAGTGACACAGGGGCCATGGTTTGATTCAGCAGTAGGACTGTTCTGATCATTGAGACAGAAAGCAGTGTGGTCAATTGCAAGTCATATAGATGACAGATCAAAACAATAAAAATAGGCAAATATTTTGAGAACATTGGTTGTGAAGGAAGGATTACTTCAGATTGGGAATAGGAGGAAGAAGTGCGATACACAGAGTTTTGCTGTCATTGCTGCTGCTGGTGCTGCTGTTGTTGTTGCTACTGATATTTGGAATGATGAGATTTGAGGACATATTTTTAAAATGAGAAGAATGCAATTGTGTGAATCTGATTACATATTGAAGAGAAAGAATAGATAATAGCAGTGGGAGAGAAGATAGCCAGAAAGACACAGATTGAGGCATTCTCTTTTCAGAGAGGAAGAGGTGCTCATCTGCTGTAGCAGGTGGTTGGACTCCAAATCAATGGATTTTGCAACTGAAAAAAAAAAAAAAGGCATTGCTATCCAAATAAGTGATTTTGGAATCAATTCTAAATATACCATTTTAATATAAAATTATGTTCAAGTTTATATTTTTAAGAAGAAAGTGTGTATATTCAGATAGATAGTTTATACAATATGTATATTGCTCAAATTGTATTAAATGAATAAATTATCTTTAAAAAGTTTTTGCTGTACTTAGAGCAAGTCATATTACTTACATAATTTGTCAATTATATGATATACTCCTCAGTGCTCCACTTAAAAGTGTTATTGATATTAGCATTTACATACAACTTAGGCAATTCAGATTTTAGGAGTGAAATTCCTGGTAGTGAAATAATTATAATATCCAGGCTTTTAGTTCTTTTATTGAAAACAGATGTAAATATTTTACCATTTATTATTTTAATAAGATGAAGTATATTATTTATTTTTATTGGAGTATAGTTGCTTTACAATGTTGTGTTAGTTTCTGCTGTACAGCGAAGCGAATCAGCTATATGTATACTTATATCCCCTTTTTTTTGGATTTCCTTCCCATTTAGGTCACCACAGAGCACTGAGTAGAGTTCCCTGTGCTATACAGCAGGTTCTCATTATTTATCTATTTTATACATAGTAGTGTATATATGTCAATCCCAGTCTCCCAATTCATCGCACCCCCTTTTTCCCTCCTTGGTGTCCATACATTTGTTCTCTACATCTGTGTCCCTAGTTCTGCTTCGCAAATAGGTTCATGCCTTCCCAATAGAGAATTCAAGCAATTAAAATATGTTTTGTTACATCCACAACATGAAACCAACTGAGTGAAGATTAGAAAAAGGTTGGGTTTGGGAGATACAAATAGAGCTGCTCTTTCAAGTACATTTATTTTTATGTAAATTAATACTTATTACAATAAAATTTAATCCTAATACTCTTTTAGTTTAAAGAATGTACTTCATCTTTGCAAATAGACAAAAATGGTGATTTTAGCCCAGTTTTCCTTAATAAGTGATGAGTTTTTGAAATCTAGGACAGATAGGTAGGACCTATTCATGCTTTCAAATAATTACCAGAAATGTGCAGAAATATGTAATAAAATACAGAAATGTAGGGGAAGGCAGAGGACTCTACAAGTTTAACCAAATTCAAAGAGCAGTACACATGAATCTAATAGTCTTTAATATGCGTTACAATTTCACAGTGTACAAAATTTAAGATTTCAAGTACAGGCTTTAGAAGGCAACGTGTTACTGTGATTTTATGATGCAAAACTGCTTATGCACTAATATGATACAAAAGAATCACTTCTTCAGTTTAGATTATTTTTTATTGTAATGCTGAAAAGGTAAGTTGTAAATAAATGCCATGATCAATTAATTTTTAACCCCTCTAAAGCTCCTATTCAATACACATGATTTCTTTTAACAGTTAGGATCTTGAATATGATATTTATTATTTGATTTGCTCTGTATGAAATGTATGAACACTAGCACTTCCAAGGAATTAATAGATTAACCAAGAGAAGTAAAACAATTTTATAAGATTTTTTTATGTATAAACTTAACCTCCATAAAAAATGGTGAATGAAAGAATTTAAACATTTATCTCCACCTATGATCAGCTTCCTAAGGTTACACATTTTCTGTACAGATATTATTTCAATTATGTCACAATGTAAAAAGAGAATTTAGAAAAAGTTGGCTTTTAGTTACAAATGGGAGAATTTTTTAGTTGTAAGTAAAAGAAAACTATAATTGTCCTATATTGACTAGATAACTGAAAAGCTCACATACTAGGTCAACTTAATGTTGATCTAGATTTGACAGTATCAAAAAAAGACTCTCTTCTTGTGTAACCTGTTGTCTTGTACTATATGTTCTATATTCTGAGGCTGGCTTTCCATATGGTGGCAAAATTACTGGCAGCAGCCTCTGATGCTAGCACTTTCCATGTAGCTTCTGCAGAATGTGAAAGAAGATTCTTTCTCAAGATCTGCAGTTAATTTCTCCTCATGTTTCATTCAACAAAACAGGCTTATTGCCCACTCTTTAGCCAGTCACTCTGGATAAGTGATGAGAAGTACTAATCAGACTAAGAAAATCAGGTTTTCCAAGAAATTCCAGAAAATGATGGTGCCAATTTACTAAAAAGCACCTGGGGTACTTCAAGGAAATGTGGATATCCAAACTAAACTTGTGGAACTGTTACAAATGTAATTGAAGAATGTATCTGAGCCAAAACTGGCAAGTGCAACATATTTACACTTGTAAGTAATTACATTTTAATGTTTATCTATATTGCAGAAAAAAATAGAAAATATGAATTAAACTGAGGAACAAGTTTTCTATTTTCCAACTTTCAAAGTGACCTTATGATTATGGTTTATGTACAGACTCACATATGGACTCCTGATTGACAGTAACCAAGAGTTGGAAAGACAATGAAAATAATATATGTTAAAAAAAGTTTTAAGTGTCTGGGAAAATGTAGCTGAGCTCTGCTCAACATGTATCATTTTTATCAAAATTATATCAAAACTAAAATTTCAGGCTCTTTAAATGAGGTAAAGTTTATTTTTAATGAGATTAAATATAATGGGAAATTTTAATTTAGAAAGAAATTATGGAATTTTAATTAGAACCAAGCATATTATTACTGTAAATTGTCAATTTTCCTTTCCTTCTGTAGTATTGGCTCTTAAATACGTTGTGTGACTTAAAAAAAAAGTCTAAAACAAGTAAAACTGTTTTAATAGTTTTGATTAATTTCTTCAGAATAGTTTTACATGTGTATAGCAGGAAATTCTACAAATCTAAATATAAACTCATCTTTTCATGAGAGGAATAAATGTGCTAACATTACCCTTGGTATTTAAAATAATTTAGCCAATGCTACACTCACATATTTTAGTATTTATTTTAAATATCACCATGGAAATGTTAATTTTGATATTTCCCTTATTATATTTAATCTCTTGGGGTATATCTGTTTTTCTCAGTACTAGAAAACATACAGTTCACAAATAAGATTCATGTTTTTTTTAATTTTAAAGTTACCATCAGTGGTAAATACCAAGTTATGTCTCTTTACACCCCAAAATGGAGATACTCTGTTTTACATAGCAATCCGAGGACTATGCTTGTAATGTTTTTGGCCTTCAAACTTTTAAAAATTTGCAAAGCATTATGACCTGAATCTTCCAGCAAACAAAAATATAATAAGGAAGAACTCAGTGTTTTTTACACCAAGCCTCATATCCAATGACAAACATACATCTGAAACTCAAAGGTAAAGTTTTCTTAAATTTTACACACAATTTTTTTGTAAACTATTTTTAAATCATTGATTCAAGCAAAAATCCCATTCCATATACCCCTTCAATTTTCATATACACTTCATGGTCTTAATGCATCTTTTCCAACTACAGTGGTATGAAACTAGAAATAAACTGTAAGAGGAAACCTGGAAAAATCAAATATGTGGAGACACAATAGTATGCTGCTGAACAACTTTTATTATGTCAATGTATAAATCAAAGGAGAAATAAAAAATTACCTGAATACAAATGAAAATGAAACACAACCTACTAAAATATACTGGGTGCAAAAACAAAACAAAACAAAACAGTACTAAGAAGGAAGTTTATAGCAATATGGGCCTACCTCAAGAAACAAGAAGAGAATTCAAATAAAGCACCTAGCCTACGCGTAAAGGAACTTGAAAAGGTAAGAACAAATGAAGCCCAATGTCAGTAGAAGGAAGTATATGTATAATAAAGATCAGAAGCGAAATAAATAGAGACTAAAAAGACAATAGAAAAGATCAGTGAAAACTAAGAACTGGTTCTTTGAAAAGATAAACAAAATTGACAGATGTTTAGCTAGACTCATTAAGAAAGAAGATAAAAAGCGCTAATAAGGGGCTTCCCTGGTGGCACAGTGGTTGAGAGTCTGCCTGCCGATGCAGGGGACACGGATTCGAGCCCTGGTCTGGGAAGATCCCACATGCCGCGGAGCAACTAGGCCCGTGCGCCACAACTACTGAGCCTGCACATCTGGAGCCTGTGCTCTGCAACAAGAGAGGCCACATCAGTGAGAGGCCCATGTACAGCAAAAAAAAAAAAAAAAAAAAAAGATGAAATCTTGCCAACTGGATGGACCTTGAAGGTATTATGCTAAGTGAGCTAATAAGTCAGGCAGAGAAAGACATATACCATATGATTTTACTCATATTTGGAATATAAAAAACAAGAAAAACAAATGAATTAATCAAACCAAACAAAACAGATACAGGGAACAGAATAGTGGTATGCAGAGGGGATGGGGTTTGGGGAAGGGTGGAATGGATAAAGGGGGATCATCTCTATGGTGATATATGGAAACTCAACTTCTGGTGGTGAGCACACTGTAGGGTGTACAGAAGAAGAAATATAATGTTGTACACAGGAAAATAGTATAGTATTATAAACCAATGTTGCCTCAATAAAAATGTCTTAAATGAATGAATGAATGAAAAACTAATGTTTGAACCCAAATGACTGAGTTGATATCCACTGGAGTCTATCAATAAAATTTTTAATTCTAGAGAATTAGACCTCAGTAATTTACCTATAAACATCCTGATCTTATTTTGAGAGCTTCAGGAATATTATAATTTATTTACCAAAAAAATTATGACTCCCACATGAGTCATATCTGAAAATGGCTCAATATTTTATAGTGAGGTATTTCTATCCTCCTGGAAAATGCCTTGGATCTGTCACCAGACTGCCAGGCATGGATCCCTGACCTGGCAGCTTGCTAGCTGTACAACTTGGGGCAACACAATTAACATCTCTATGGCTTAGTGTCCTCATCATAACAATGAAAATTATATAGAATACTAATTCCATAGAGTTGTTGCTTAGGATTAAATTATATAAAGTCCTTGGAACTAGGCAATAGTTATTTTCACTTCTGTTTTAGAGTACATTTTCCTACTGTTGCTTTTCTTTTTTTCTTTTCCCCTATCTTTGGAAAGCATGTTCTAGAAGACCTTGGAACCTTGTGGTTGATAATCATCTGGTTTATCACATTGTGAAAAATAGCAGTTAACATAGATTTTAAGTGGGCTTATCATCTTTGTAATTTAATGTATTTAAATGATATGTAATCCATGTGTAGAAATAAAAGACTTGTAACTAAAACTGTGTATCTTAATTCATAGGATTCTTAGTCTATGAGATTATTGTAGACATTTGAGAAAAAGGCTAAGAAGATAGTTACCATTTGAGAAAATATATTTTAAATTCAAGTAAAAATACCTTAGGTATTTATTTTTGAAAATTGTTGCTCTACTTCCTAAATCACAGGAAGTTATTCTTGTAGTACTGCTCACCTTAGTGTAGCTTTTTAACATTTACTTCATTATGAGTATTTAGATTGTGATTATAGCTATAAAATTTAATAGCATATTTTTGTTTACTTTGAGGATCACAATTACAAATTTGTGATGTAATTGACATTTAATAGCCCAAAGCTTTATGCTAAGCACATAATAAAATAAAACTTTCATTTGTCCTTTATATTATTCCTGATGGAAGGTGAACTACAATTTGTATTCATCAAACAAGAATGAAGTTAAACACATTACCTTTCAGTAATATTTATTCATGAATTCCCCCCATCCCAAAGGTATATACTTCAGAGATTTAGGGATGTGTCATAATCTCTCTTAAACTGACATATGTTCAAGGAGGATATTAGAATACAAAACAGATTCAATAAAACACAGACAACACAACAATATTTCTTTCTTTGTTTTGTCAAAAGTTTCAGAGAGAGAGAGAAGAAAAATGAAAAACATGTATTAAACACATATGGCTTTGTTCCGGCACAGCAGAAGTACAGCTTTACTTATAAAATAAAAATACATTTGAAGAGAGGGTTTATCATCTCATTAATATGCCGCTGGTCCTGTTTTATTTTTGTACTTGGCAGTAGCCATAGCAATTTTGGAAGTTCAGAATTTGTTGAGGCCTCCTCTCTATACAGGGTTAAATATAACTTGTTTTCAAAATCCATACATGAGTCAATAGTAAATTTAAGGATATATGATAGGATCAGGGTAGAGTAAGTGTAGTGAAGAAAGAGTAAATGGAAATAAGTTGAGGAGGCTCCCTTTCGTCTTTTTTATTAATTCAGGAATGGAAATATCTGAAAATCTAAGTAGTGACTGAAAATCTAAGCGACAATGCTAAGCCTAGGGAAAAGATTGTTTCAAGTGATCAATAAATAAAATAGGTAAAATAATTGTTCAAGTTTCTGCGTTACTTAATTCTGTTCATCAGGATGGGTGATATAAATGAAATATAATTGGAACAGAATTACTTGCACTTTGTTCATTTATCTACAGAGATCTTTCTATATAGTAAGTAAGTCATGACTAAGTGAAGAAAGGAAAAAATTAATATGTAAAGGAGTGAAGGAAAGATAGAAACAGAATATTCACCTTACCTGGTTCCTCTGATGGCATCAGTGAGCTAATCATAATGTTTTAGTACATGGTTTCCTAAGAAAAAAACTGCAAAAGCCATCAATCACCAGGTGGTGTAAAATAAATTTTGAAATCATTCAAGGTTTTTTGAAACTTTTCCAACAACCTTTTGCAGGTGTTTTTAATAGAGAAAATGTGCCCATCTGTGAATGTTTACCCACAAAGGCTGTTTCAGCAGATCCATAGATTCAAAACAGTGCAACATTCAGCAGGCTCCTATTATGTGCATAAGCATATGTGATTAATTTTATTTACAGTAGTTTATCACTGTGTGTATTCATGAATGAAACAATGGGAAAGATAATGGACACAGCTGTCTGTGATTTAGCACTCAAGTTATTTGGACCAAGTGACTAAGCTATTACATATTTCTTCAAAAAGGATTTTATGATAGTTATCGACCACCTAAAGCGCTCAGTGTTGTTGCTGATTGCCTTTTGTGCAGTTGCCCATTCTTGAGAAGCATTACTGCATGCTGTGCTATCTGCAGCCATGTCTTTACTGAAACATTGCCATGGTGCTGATCAAAGCCCAGAGATGACTCTGGAGTTCACATAAAATGTGTAGAGGAAGAGGGAGCAGTACATCTCTATGAGATATTTCATTTTCATGCTTCTCATCTCTTCTTCACGTTAAAACTATTGAAGGAGATTTTAACACCTGCCAGCACTGAGCCTATCAGTTAAATCAATATCTGAGATGGGGGCAGGGCATCGGTCTTTTATATTCATTTATTTATTTTCACATCTCCTCGGGTAATTCCCATGTGCTGTCATAGTTTAGAAGTCCTGCTCTATCTAGAAAGTGTACAAATTATTTTGAAAGAAATGAAAAGTATATTAAATACGAAACATAAGATTTTTAAGAAAAGTAAAAGACGGTAATCCAAATTTGGTAAAAAACTTAGATAAGAACGATAATATCATATAAAGATCCCAAATTTGGTATGTTTTAATTAAAATGTAGTTTATAACAAAAAGAAAATATTTACCTAAAGAGTATAAAATAAACATGTTTGAATTCCCAAAGTAGCACTAGATCAATGGGAGAAAATGAAGGATTTTTTTTAGAAAAGACAAAAAGAGTGAAGAAAAATACCTGTGTAGTATTTATAGGTTATGTTGCAAATCTAGTTGATAGTGATCAAGATAATCAAATATTTAGAGGTACTGACAACTCTTTTAAGGCTTTTTACCCACCTGTAATGCATGACCTATAGCTTCACTCAAAATACTCCTCCTATCTTATAGCCAACCATACTTCCCTCCCTACCATAACTACTACTAGTTATGTCCTGCAGTATAATCCCCTTGACGTCTACGTGGTGCAACTGCCTTCCTCCTTTTTTTTACTTAACTGTCTGTACAATATAATAGTGAGACCACTCAAAATAAAGAAGGCATTCTCAAACTTTTGGTGCTTCTGACTGCTCTTCTTTAGAAATTACACCTGAGCGTCATAAACCACGCAGGCTTTTGTTACTCAAAGTGTGGTCCATGGATCAGAAGATTTGAGGTCAGTCAGGAACTTGTTGGAATTGCAGTATCATGAGCCCTATCCCTGATCTACTGAATCAGAATCATTAGATAAAATTCTAAGGTCATTTGTATGCAAACTAGAATCAGGACACATTGATACATAGCATTTGTGTTGAGTCTTGCTGTTAAACCAAATTCACTGTCATATTAAACCATCAGCCTAAGCTATCATGCTCTATGTACGCTTCTCAAAAAAAAGTACACTCTACTCTGCCTCTGCCATTCATTCATGTATTTCAGACACCAATATTCCTACTTGCTCCCTCTCCAAGTCCAGAGTTGAGCGTTTAAACCTCAGAGTTCTTAGTGACCATCTCTTGCGTGTGCCTGTCATCATCAGTGCCTGCCACAGTGGACCAAGTGAAAAGGAACACCTAATCCCACATTCCAAGATCATCCTTATAGAATTTATTTACATACTATGAAGCACAAATACCCACCAGTCTACAAAAAAAGGTCATTCCAAGCCCACTATGTTTCACTTTCCTGTTCTAAATTATCACTGACACCTCTTCCAAATTACCTTTGGTACTTTTATGACCATTCTGCTTTGTGCTTCTTCTTCTCTTATCTGACAGTCTTCCTTCCTCTCCCCAATCATGGACTTCTCTCTTTTGTTTGACTTTGTCTTGAGTAATTATAAAACTCTTCTATACCCTCAATTCCTCTATGAATGTTCTTTTCAAATACATACCTTAACTGAAATATCGCCCATCCCTCTTGACTTTTCCTCACCTTGAATTCTCAAGGTGAGGATGGTTATTTTCCAGTATCTCACTCACATACATCAGGGTCAGGAGCTGGTGTCCTCTTTCTTCTCAGTGAAAATATCAGATCATTACTAACCTATCTTCTTGAGATAGACTACTTCTCTGAGACAGATGCAATTTTGTTTGTATCACTGTTTCCTTACTGTTATTATTGACCCATTTCTTTAAAACTTACCTACCTTCAATGAAAACTTTGGAACTGAATCTTTCTTTCTAATCCTATGGCCTACTGTCATCTAGAGTGACTTAAATAACAGCATAGACTATCTATCCAATATCAAAGCCACTTAATTTATTGTTCCTGCACTCCAAGAACCATCTCCAATGGGCCTCCTTACAAACTTCCTTGTTCATATCTGAATTTGGATTATCCACTCTTGAACTTAGTATTTCCACTTTGGAGCTCAATATTTCATCCTTTTAGGATTCTTACTGAAACACTGAAAACAACTATTATTTGACTTTGGCAATACTTAAGTACAATCCATACTTCTAATTTATGTATTCCCATCATCCCTACCTCTCCTCACTCTCCTTCTTTTCCAGCTAAATTACATGTGCCATCTTTTAAACACCCTCTCTTACTGATATCTGGTATGTCTGGGATTCAGGAGTAATTTAGGAATCATTTGCATATAGATTATATGTAGAATTGCAGAACAAAAATTTTTTGTTTTAATGACTATTTTTATAAATCTGTTTGACCTAGTCTTTCAGTATTCTTAAGTCTTTCAACACATTTCAATTGCTTTCATGTATATATGAAATATGTATCCTTAAACATTTTCCCCTGTATTTTTCTTCAACCTGTATGATTTTATCTGCAAGTTACCACCATCTGTTTATTCCTGTTATCCTTTGTAAAATTATGCTATAAAAATACTAGTCTATTCCACTATCTTACAATTTTCTCATCACTTTGGCTTTAGTTATGCTAACATTTTTCTTATTCATATTTGCTTTTTGTGTTATATTACCTTATTTTAAAATTCACATTTTCAGCTCCGTGTATGAAGGCATATTTTAAAAGTGTAAAATCATATAATCAATTCCAGAAAAATATTGCACAGGGGAATAAGAATGTTTATCGTCATATTTTATAAGCAAAGAGTTGGCAGTAACCTGTCTGATTGTTGCAGATTATGGTGAAGTAATGTTTATGTATACTTCTGACAAGATATTATGTAGTAATCAGAAGGAAGAAACATTTCTTCATATAAAAATAAAAGCAGATATTAAAAATATAATTCTGAGTGAAAAATAAACAGGAAGTAAATTTACAGCAATTATTTATAAGATGTTTAAATACATATATCAATATATTGTGTGTATATATGTGTATGTATGTATATATGTTGGGGGTGTGTATGTGCATGCATACAGAATTAAATAATCAGATCAACAGTGTATTCAAAGAAAATACATTAAACACAAAAGATAGGGTGCTGATGGTGATTAAGGATGGGGACTGGATGTAAAAGTTAAACAAATTTTGAAAAGAAAAATGTTAGACAATAATAATAGTACATCATATGCCCGATGTTTGTTGAACTCAATTCTTTAGTTAGAATACTAAAATAAATCATAGAAATCCAAAACCACACTTTATCTTGGCTTCAGGCATTGCTTGGGAATCTTCTTAATAGTATGGTAGTTTTTTATGTATTTCAAAATTCTTTATGAAACATTCTCCCTCTTACTTCTTCTCTTACAGGCACTATTCTGAATTCTAAAAATGTCCCCAAATCTTCTGTTCCTCATATCCTTTTTGTTGTTAACGTGGTGATGATAGATTCATCTACAGTTGTAAGAAATAAATACAGTACCCCTTTACCTAGTTTCCGCCAATGGTAACATCTTGCAAAACTATAGTACTATATTTCACATCTAGAATATGGATATTGATAGTTAAAATACAGAACAGTTCCATCACCACAAGGATTCCTCCTGTTGCCTTTTTATAACCACACCCATTGCCCACCTCCACCACCTCTTTAACCTCTGACAACCACCAATCTGTTCTCGGTTGCTATAAATTTGTCATTTCAAGAATGTTGTATAAATGGGATCACACATTATTGACGTTTTTCATGCAGCATAATTCTCCAGAGTCATCTGAGTTATTTTGAATATCAATAGGTTTTCTCCTTTTCATTGTTGAGTAGTATTCCATGGTATATATGTACCACATCCATGTGTTTAATCATTCACTCACAAGAGGACATTGAGTTGTCATCAGTTTTTGGCTAGTAAAAATAGAGTTGCTGTAAACATTTGTGTGCAGGTTTTTATGTAAGCATAAATCTTTAGTTCTCTGGGATAAAGTAATTCCCAGGAGTGCTGAGAACTCTTAAAAATAAACATTCGGATGTGCTGTCACCATTCTCCCCATTCTCCCCATTTTTAGGTAATTTTACTATTTACAGTGTCTGAGCCAAATAGGTTTTTTTTTTTTTTGTGGTACGTGGGCATCTCACTGTCGTTGTGGCCTCTCCCGTTGCGGAGCACAGGCTCCGGACGCGCAGGCTTAGCGGCCATGGCTCACAGGCCCAGCCGCTCCGCGGTATGTGGGATCTTCCGGGACCAGGGCACGAACCCCGTGTCCCCTGCATCGGCAGGTGGACTCTTAACCACTGCGCCACCAGGGAAGCCCAAACAGCTTTTACTTAAGCTGCTCTCTCTCTCATGCATCTTTTATTTTAAATTAATTAATTAATTGTTTTTGGCTGTGTTAGGTCTTCATTGCTGCACACGGGCTTTCACCAGTTGCAGCATGTGGGGGCTATTCTTCATTGCGATGCACGGGCTTCTCACTGCGGTGGCCTCTCTTTGTTGTGGAGAACAGGCTCTAGGCACGCGGGCTTCAGTAGTTGTGCCATGCGGGTTCAGTAGTTGTGGCTCGTGGGTTCTAGAACACAGGCTCAGTAGTTGTGGTGCACAGGCTTAGCTGTTCTGTGGCATGTGGGATCTTCCCAGAACAGGGGTCGAACCCGTGTCTCCTGCACTGGCAGGCGGATTCTTAACCACTGTGCCACCAGGGAAGTCTCTATGCATCATTTTTTAAAACATAAATTTCTCTTTCTATTTTGGAAGAAGCACAGTTGTGTCTTTAGCCTTCAAAACTAAAACACTGTAAAGCAGCTTATTTAATTATGCTTTATCTGTGGTTTATTGGAAGCTCTCTTGTTTATCAACTAACATTTTATCTGTCATAAATGAAAATCCCTCAGTGGGAGAATTATCTTATTTCTCCATAACCTAATTCCGTTTGGCAGTAACATTCCAATTTTTACACTAAATTATCTACTACTTTTCTTGAGTTGTTTTAAGAAAGTTTTAGCCAGATTGTATCAGGCAAATTACTTTTTCTTCGTTTGAGAAAAGAAAAGATAAGCATTCAGTGTTGCCATATAAATTCAATTTTTCAAAACTGTCCACAAATAATCTTAACTTTATTCTGATGTTCTTTAATCATTATTTAAATTATAGCATCCTCTGGCCATCCCTACTGTATATTATTTAAAGATATAACTATACACATCTCTTCTTGGACAGAAACTCTCAGTTTTTGTAAAGTGGACTGCCTACCAAATCTTACCACATGATGATGGCATTTATGTTATCTTTCCTGTTATATCCAGATTTATTTATTTTGTTTTGCCTCAATCTCTTTTTGTTCCATAGAAACAAAAAAGAAACAAATATTGATAGGTGTTTTCCTCTGTTTTTGTTACTTCTACTAATATATATTTTTTTCACTTTTCAGGGTTCCAGAATTATGTAACATGTTTAGGTCTTCTGTAATCTTAATCATTTTAATATACATTTGATCACTACCATTTCTTAACACGCTATTTGAAGGAAACTGATGAATCAGTCTCTTATTCTCCTACTTCTGTTTCTCTTAAAGATTTTTTTCTCATCTTTTTCTGCATAGTTTTTATCATGCTCTTCACTGCTTTTGCTGCTTTGATGGGGACCTTCAGTAGCAAACACCATATAGCACGGTTGGTGTTTCCTCAGAAATGCACCTGTCCTTAGTGAAATTGATTAGAATCCATAACTGTCTTTAGAGACTTCTAGTTGAAATGTTATTTCTGTCGTTTCCAATGGAATTTTAAAATACATGAGGGAAAATGCTTTACTTATTACTGAAATATATTAGACTTCTGTTAACTGTTTTTGAATGCATTATCTCTGTGAATTCTCATAAAAGCTTATAATAAGTTTGATTTTGTACTAGAGGAAAAAAATTAGGAATACTTCTTTCTGAGTAGCTCAGATTTCTTTTAAATTTAGAATCTTTCATAAATCCTATGCACAAAAACCTGCTTCAGGGTTAAAGTCTGATTTTGAGATCACAGATGAGAAAAAGCAACCAAAAATAGACAAACATTTTAACATAAATCAGTAACATATACTGTTAAATATGGTATACCATAATTATTCCAGGTTTTAAAAATCAGTATTAAAGAACAAATAGAGAAATATAAGTAAAAAGCGATATAACCTGCTTTATGAAGAGTATCGAATGTGATTTTAACAGGGTTAAGAAATTTAAACAGATTAGTTGTATGTGTTACTGACCACACATTTCACTTAATGGATATTATTTATCATAATATATATTATATAATGTATATCATATAGTGTATTTATGTACACATGCATATATACTTGAATGTGTGTATAACACCATATTATTTATTTTTTACATCTTTATTGCAATATAATTGCTTTACAATGGTGTGTTAGTTTCTGCTCCATAACAAAGCGAATCAGCCATACATATACACATGTTCCCATATCTCTTCCCTCTTGCGTCTCCCTCCCTCCCACCCTCCCTATCCCACCCCTCCAGGTGGTCACAAAGCACCGAGCTGATCTCCCTGTGCTATGCGGCTGCTTCCCACTCCTATCTATCTTACGTTTGGTAGTGTATATATGTCCATGCCTCTCTCTCGCTTTGTCACAGCTTACCCTTCCCCCTCCCCATATCCTCAAGTTCATTCTCTAGTAGGTCTGTGTCTTTATTCCTGTCTTACCCCTAGGTTCTTCATGACATTTTTTTTCTTAAATTCCATATATATGTGTTAGCATACGATATTTGTCTTCCTCTTTCTGATTTACTTCACTCTGTATGACAGACTCTAGGTCTATCCACCTCATTACAAATAGCTCAATTTTGTTTCTTTTTATGGCTGAGTAATATTCCATTGTATATATGTGCCACATCTTCTTTATCCATTCATCCGATGATGGACACTTAGGTTGTTTCCATCTCCGGGCTATTGTAAATAGAGCTGCAATGAACATTTTGGTACATGACTCTTTTTGAATTATGGTTTTCTGGCCATCATCAAAAAACCTAGAAACAATAAATGCTGGAGAGGGTGTGGAGAAAAGGGAACACTCTTGCACTGCTGGTGGGAATGTGAATTGGTACAGCCACTATGGAGAACAGTATGGAGGTTCCTTAGAAAACTACAAATAGAACTACCATATGACCCAGCAATCCCACTACTGGGCATATACCCTGAGAAAACCATAATTCAAAAAGAGTCATGTATAACACCATATTATATCCTACTTTAGTGTCACAGAATGCCAGTATTATTATCCTTCTGTGAAAATCATTATAAATCAGTAAATAGTAAAACTTATCTTTCAGCAGCCATACCATTTTCTTGTTTTTATTTCTCAGTTTCACTTCTTCAGTCTATCTTAGTTACTAAGGTTAGGCTAGAAGTTTAGTAAATTACATTTATAGTTTCATTTGAAAATATGGAAATATGTCTTAAGTTGCTCTGAGGCTTAAGCTTATAATGATTTCCATTATTGATAAACTTTAATAGACAGTGCAATATACAGAATTATATGGAAAATAGACTCATAAAAACAATACACAATTTATTGGTCAGCATTGATCAAGAAGCAATATCCAAGAACTAAATTTAACAATAGCTCTTACAGACATCTCAGAGATGAGACTTTCGTAGGATGAGAAACAGAATAAGTGGTGAAAAGCTGAGCCCCTGGAGTTAGCCAGTCAATATTGTGCTTTGGTCTTGTAGTTTTCTTATAATAACTGACAAACTCTTTTACCACTTTCAAAGCCCATAACAACCTTATTCTCATGACATGTTGACATGTGCAGGTAGAAGAGGTATGGACCTTTCTTGAATGAGGAAGATCCTCTAAGTGACATATGCAAGTAAAACATATTGGTGTTAGTGTGCCAGGGTTTTGCAAGAACAAGCAATTAAACATTCTTAGACCCTGTGCACCTGTGGCAATGCCAGTTCCAAATTCATTAAGCAGGCATCTGTGTCCAGAAGAAGACGGTCTGTTGATTTTTTATCTGCTAACATGAAAACCAGAGCTAATTTACATATTGCTATGGTAAATTAGAGAAGATTACCATTTCAAGAAGTTTTAGTTGCTGGTGTTTTGTTGTTGTCATGTTGTTTTTGGTTTTCTTCCTAATCCATAAGGAATTTTATAGATTTAAATTATCTATATATTAAAGGATTTCCACCTCCAACATAATTTTCAAAGCATTAATAGGAACAATTATAGTTAATCATACTGGGATCTTTGAAAATGTGATTCAGGCTATAATATCTCTCCTTATAAAGTCTATGTAAACTCAATATTTTTCATATATTTCAATAGGTATTAAGATATAGGCTTTTTTCTAAGTGATTAAAAAATGACTTAAGTTAGTGGCTTGTCTCTCACATAAGAGTCTAGTCTCAGAGGAGTAGATGGGCTGTGCTCTAGATTCCATTTCTTTGTTTCATCATTATAACCTAGTTTGTTATATTCATACCTACAGTCAAAATGTGATCACTGCTATGTTTGTGTTTCAAATAGGAATAAGAGAGGGGACAGCATGGGACAAAAGTAACTTTATTTGTATAATTTTAAAGCAGTAGGTGTTCACATCATTTTCACTCAAGTACTATTGATCAATAACTAGTGGCACAGCTGCCCCTACCTACGGGGGTAGCTAAGAAATAAAATCCATAGCTGAGCAACCATGTACACAGCCAAAAATCCGTCAAAAGCAGTATTATTAATTAATAGCAAACCTGCTATACTTGGGTTCATTGAACTCTTGTTCTATGGACAGTTTTCAAGGACATAAACACCTGAATATGTCTTATAAATATGTTCAGATATAAGCATTTGAGAATTTTAATCTGATTCTTAAAGGGGCCTCCTGTCCCCCAAATTTTTAACAAATTTTAAAGAGGACGCTCCATCCTCCACTGTGCCCTTATCGTCCAGTAGTTAATGTCAAAAATGTAGAAATCTTGATATTTCTCAGGCATACCATCACCACACACAGTTCACATATTCTCATTAGTTCTAACACCAAATATACTCCTAACTCAGTGGCTTCCACAAGTTTCCACTGTTATCAGGCTAGTCAAAGTCATCAAGGTAAAGATATCCCATTTCCCACACATATAGATTATTTTAAGAGCCTACTAATTTGTCCTGTTGTTCTTTTTTGTTTCTCATCTCTTATAAAGATAAAGCCAGGTATCATTCTAATTAAAAAAATAGAATTATTTGACTTCAAAATCTAAATGTTTAATAGCTTTTTACTTCTTTAGATCATATTTAAAATTTACGACAACTTGCCGTATTATGCATTCATGGCCACAATCTCTCTAATGTAATTTCACACCAAGCGCCTCTCTTCCCCTTCATCCTCCTGGCTTTAAAATTTCTTTCTGTTCTTCAGACACACCAACCTACTTCCCAAATGAGAGCTGATGCTACAAATGCTTTTTCTTCTACTTTAAATGCTTTCCTCTTACTTCCTACCATTTCAAAATAGTTTTATTGAAATTTGGTATAGACATTTTTAATGGACATCATGGGTTTTTATGGTTAAGCTAATTTATTTGCATTTGTTGTTTATGTGGTTTTCCTCTGTCACTCGTACATGTTTAGTTCACCTAGCTAATGATAATAAAGAAGTGTCCAGTAAATTTTATTACCTAGATTATAATGGTTTAAGCCCCTGATGACTTGATTGATGAATCCTTGCCTCTTCCCTGCTACCAAACGTGGTCCCAAATGATTTTTCAGGATGTGTAAGAAGGTATCTGCCATATTAAGTATTTAATCAGTTGAAACTTTCTTCCTGCCAAGAACTGATTTATCTCAGTTGTCTTTCTTTCCTATTCTGGCTTTTCCATCTAATTTCATTAAATTGCCCTTAAGATACTGAAGGTTGGTATTTACACTAAGTCTGGTGCCCAGCTTGAGGCCATTATTACCCATCCCAAGTATTTAGTTTCCTGTTATCCCCAAAGACACCATTTTTTATTGCTCCCAAACAATAATGGATTCTGTAAGGCAAAGGTTTAGTGATATCCACTCCTTGCCACGTTTTGGTGTCTTGATCTCAGATCTGCATTGCTTGTAAACATAAAAAGCATCATCTAATATTTGTCCTAATATACTACAATCAAATACTCAATTTAGAATGCTTTCAACTCCACATAACAGAAATACCCAACTCAAAATAGCTTAAAAATTTAAAGTGCAAAGTTCGTGTGAGGAATTCTAAGCATAGAAAACTCATATTTGGATAAATAGAAAAACTGCTCATTAATTTATTTTCCCAGTAACTAATAATTACCTAACACACACATATACATGCACACACATATATGTTTCAATAAAGATTATAGATAACCTAATATAAATCATATGCCATCTTATTTTGAGTCTAAAGGAAGATATATATTAAAATTCCTATCTATATGTCCTCTAAAATAATCTTAAATATATATGAAGCAACACCGATAAAGTTAAAAGAATATAAACAAATACACAAATATAGTCAGAAAATCTAACCCTCTTCTCTTAATAAAAAGTGAAAAAAAGCTGATAAAATATAAAAGTTATTCAATCCCAAATAAATAGTAAAGGCAGAAACAATATAAGAAATTAAACCAATGGAATATGGAAGAAAAAAGAATATCCTGAGACAGACTCCCACATATGGAGTCAACTTATTTATGACATCATCAATACTGCTGTGCCCTGAGAAAATGATGATCTTTTCAATAAAGACCAATTGTGTTAATTGGATCCTTTGGGGGAAAATTGGATCCCTAAATCATAATATTCATAAATGTCCATTTTAGTTGGTTTGTGACAGACAAAGCAGTGAACTTTCAGAAGCAAACATATGAGAATATCTTTATAACAGATGGTAAGCAAAGGTTTCTTAAATAGGGCACAAAAAGCTTTAACCATAAAAGGAAAATTTATAACACTGACTATATTAATGATTAGATCTTCTGGTCATCAAAATATTCCATTGATAGAGTGAAAAAACTCACATTGAGTGAAGATATTTGCAATACTGGTATCTGACAAAAGACTTACATCTGCACTATACAAAGAACTCCTAAACATTAATAAGATAAAACTACCCTGTTCAGTAGCAAAAAAGGCTTACAAACTTAACAGTTACTTCATGCAGAGAGGCTATCTAAGTATCCAAACGATGCATGAACATGCAGTTAATTTAATTAGTCTTTAAGAGGATACAAATGAAATATAGTGAAATACAACTACACACTTGTCAGAATGACTAATAGTAATACCAGGTGTTACTGGGAATGTGGAATACCTTCAAGTCTCAGGTACTGGTGGTTGGAGAGTAAAGAAACAAAATAATTGACTAATATGCTGTGACCCAGCAAGTCTATTTCTTGTTGTATTTTCAGCAGAAATGCACACACCTATCCAACTAAAATCAATTAGAGGGTTCGTAGCAACAATATTCAGAATTGACAAAAATGAGAATGAACAAACCACTACTCCATAAGTGATATGGATGTTACCTACAAACATAATATTAAAAAAGAAACCAGATGTAAAGTGCATGAACTGTTCAACATCATTCAGCTAAAGTCCGAAAAGAGCAAATCTAATCTGTTAGAAGTCAGGGTAGTGGTTATCCTGGGAGACATAAGTAGGAAAGGTACGAGGGGATTTCTGGAGTTCTGGTGATGTTGATTTATTAATTTGAGTGCTTATTGTATTCGGTTTGTGAAAATTTATCCAGTTGTATGCTTATGATTTCTTCATTTTACTTACATATAAAATTTACATAAAACATATCATAATATATTAAAGGTGACTAAATAATAAAATTATGTTATCAGTCACCTTCTGTATATGTTTTCTAGATAGAGCCACTATATTTTAAACTATTTACTAATATATATTTCAATACAAAGAAAATAATTTTTAAAATATCTTCAGATATTTTAATCCAGATATTCTATAGCTGATACTATTATATTACCAACCTGTTCATGATACATTTTTTTCCATAGCATCCTCAATTTATTCTGCCAAGCCACAAAATAAGCTAACCAGTGTCAAATAACCAAAAGCCAAATGGGATTATCTCTGAATGGGTTTTGCCAAAAAAATAAAAACTGTTAAAATTGGACCAAAAAAGATACTATTTCTAAATCAGTGACCCAAATAGACTGTAGTAGACTGCAACTTAGCTCAGTTTAAGCAAGGTGTGAGTGAAACACACAAAAAAATTGTTTCATTGACATAAAAAAATGTAAGTTTAAGAAATGTCATTGTTTAAAATAATTGATAACAATTATTTCAGGAATTGAAGTGAAAGAAAGAAAAGTAGCTAGAAGATGAAATGTGAAAAAGTAAAATTATAAAAATGAAATTCTGCTGTTAGCTATATGCTTAACTAAGTAGTCTATGGGGAATGAATTTCTTAAATGTAACTAGGAGAATGTGAAAAATATGCAGTATTATATATCATGTGAAAATTTAAAAACAAACCAGAAATATATATTAGGATACAAAGTGATAATCTTAAAGAACTACAAGAAATTTCAAAACAAACCAGAAACGTATGTTAGAAGGGTACAAAGTGATAATCTTATAGAACTAAGAAAAAAGTAGAGTTCTTGATAAAATAGAAATGTTAAGGCTTGAGAATAGAGAGCACATCATTCAGAGTGTAAGCATATTGGGTATAAGAGTGATAAAGTTAATAAAATAATTGCATAAAGAAGGGAAATCTAGTTGAGAATAAAATCATAGATATGTCATCAAACATGCCAAATAAAGTGAAGGGCATTGGGATGGAATATTTCAAAGCAGCCTTTACTATACCAATAGCTAGTTGTCGTATCTGCCAACTATGAACCATACAAAAGATGGATGCCTTTGAAATGTCTTGCTCAATAACAATCCGAAGTGCCACTCAAAATATTGATATGAGAATTTATAGTATAATTTTTGGTTGAAACTAAAATAAGAAATGACAATAAGAATGGAGACAGACATATTTCTTCGCTTGGAGTATATTTATATCCATCAGCAATTGGACTTATTAATTCAATAATTGTTGGAAAGATTGTGTTTAAAATCTATAGTGCTACTGGTGGATAGACATATTTCTTCTTTTTTTTTTAATATGGAACTTTTCACAGGACATATAAGATGAGATTTTTCCGTTGAATTGAAGGTGATATTCTATATGTTAAAATTGTGTTCAAATTAAACAAAATAAAAAGTACTGTTCAAAGGAAAAGTGGATTTTTATTATATTAGATTTGGGAAATAGACACATTTTTATCCCTGAATATCAGAAATACTAAACACCAACATAGTGCACATTTCCAGTGCAAGTGTGTTAAATATATTGTTGAATATATTTAACTATATTAATGAGAGTATTAGTAATGAATCCTTCATAAAATATAAGTTAAATTCTCATTTGAACATATTTATGTTTTCAACAGAGTAGGTAGAAGCTAGTCTTTTATTAAAGATATCAGTAGAAAAATAATAGCAATGTAATATAATATCTATTACTTTGTTGTAATACATTTACATATTTATATATATATTTATATTTTGGAGATGTATATATATCTCCAAGCCTCCCCAATTATGAACTAATTCCTTAAAATCTCTCTCTCTTCCTCTGTCTCTCTGTCTCTGTCTCTCATATTCCTCATATACTATTTTATTAGGGCACCATGGCCCAGCCAAGTTGACACATAAAATTAACCATCACACTAATGGAAACTTTGAAAGGCAGGAAGGCAGTGGCTGATATAGCCTGTTGACTGGGCAGCTAGTAAGGAATTTTGAAGATGATGAATATTTAATTTAGGTCTTGTTTGAGATGAATACCTTTCTCCACTTCTCCTGTGTAATAATAAGAAATAGCCACTTTATCCACTAATACATTTGGGCGTGGTGAAAAATCTAACTGGAAAAAGTGTTATTTTTCTATCATGTCAGGCCATGTGAAAAGTGTGACAGCTATAGCAGTCCATTAAAACCGTCCATAACAATAAGTGTGTAGGTGTTCTTGGCCGTCCAGCTGGAATACATATCCTAGGTTCTTATCCATAGATATGACCATTGTCTAGGTTCTTATGGTAGAATGTAAACCACGGGTAACTACCAGCTTTGAGAAAAGATGTGTTCTTACTCCATGCTCTCTTTCCCCTTCTCTACAACAATAATCTGGTATATGTGAGTCAGGTTCAGCCACACAGATGACACCAATGCCCTCAAACTTTTGGTTCCTTTCACTCTTAAAAATCATTGAGGGCCTCAAGAGTTTATGTTTCTTCAGGTCATGTCTATTAATACCGGCAGTATTAGAAAACAAAACTGAGAAACTTTAAAATACAAATATATTTATTCATTTGCAGTAACAATAAATTTGTAACATGCTAAAAAGTGAATGACACATTTTTATGAAGATAATCTTTCCAAAAAAATTAGTGAGAAAAATAACATTTTATGTTTTTTCAAATCTCATTAATAACTGGTTTAAGAGAAGGCAGTTGAATTCTCATTTCTAATTCTTTATTCAACTTATGGCAATATATTGTTTTGGTCAAAATATATGAAGAAAATGTGGTCTCACAGACATGTAGTTGGACAAATAGAAATTTTTTAACAGCCTTTTCCAATAATTGTGAATAGTTTTATATTCCATCAAAACTTCACAAGCTCTAGTTTGTTAAAAATTATTCATGATGTGAAATTAGGAACTCTGTCAAAAAACTCTTTCCACTCTGTTACATTACACTTCATACAGCAGTGATTTTGATACATTGTGCAGTGTCCTTTTGGAAAAGTTTGGCTTAGTGGGCTATATAGATCTTCCAATGTTGACACATGTCCTTAGGTAATACCAGCATTCACATTTGTTAATATCTCCACCAGTCTCATCAGAAAAGCCTTTAAGTGTTGGAAAGATGTCACGATCATAGAGGCAGATCTGAGTTTTCTCCCCCCAAATTTTTTTGCTTGAAAATTCTATTATTTATTAACAAAAATAGTGTCATTTTTCTCCTTGTAAAATGTTAATTAAAAAAAATACTATCAAATAACCCAGGCTGTACCTAAGTGCATTTATCAACTGTCTTTTTTTCCAAGTAAAATTGATCTTCTATAACAACAACAAATACAAATAACAAAACACACTCACACAAACACAAAAGCAATCACACAGATGTTTTACTTAGAGAAAACCATCGTATTGTTCAGTACTTAACAGAATTACTTTATGTGTATTTATCATTTTGTCACACACAATATTAAAAAGATTAACTAATGATAAAGATTTAATAAAACTAATAAGTTTACTGTTTCATTAAGGCAACTATTAAGCAACGCTGTTCATTTAAAACTTTTCTTAATTGTAATTGCATGGCAGTGAAGAGCACAATGCCTATGTACAAATATAAACACAGGATAAAAAGATAACTAGTACCTTAGTATTAGTATGAAAATTATTTTGACTTTGAAGTCTCCTGAAAATGTCTCAGAAATCCCCGGAATTCTATACACTACACATTGAGAACCCCTGCCCTCAAGGGTGTTAGAAACCCAAAATGAAAGAAATCTGGTTCCCTAAAAACAGGACTGTTGGTTGTGACAAAAAGGAAAATTTTGTTCATTCAAATACTTATTCACAAGGCTTTTTTTTCTTTTAGTAGTTATTCCTTTACTCTAACAGAGATATTGACCACAGAAGTCAGCTGATGTGACAAAAAAATATTTGGAATTGGCTAAGTTGGCAAGAAAAAGCCTATTGCAAACTAGAATTAGACTTCTAGAGTTGACTAGACTTATAATGCTTTGGCAAAAATATTGTATACAATTTTTACTGATAAATACCATGTGCTTTTTGAGATATAGCTCTAGGGAAAGTATCTAGAAAAGTTAGGAGTAAGTGTTTACTCCTTGCTACTCTAGCAAAGTAGCAAAAGAAAGACATGAGCTCAGGTAAAAAGTTGCCAATTAGTAAGCAGTAATAGAAGGAAAAGAATTTACAGATTTGGCGCACCATAGTGTCAGAAAACAAAATGTTCCGACTTACAAAGTAGCAGGATATATGCCTGTTCTTCAAGGATTTTCTTTAAGGCCTGTTAAGACTACTAAGCCAAAAAAAAAAAGGTGGGGGGGAGATACCCCTGTGCCATGTATCAAATAAGGATGTATCAGTACCTTCCCACAGAGAGTTTATTGTTTTAAATGGCATAGAGCAGCCTCCACTTAAATGAGAGAGAAGTACATGGGTGCAGAGTAGAAACCAAAAAATAAAGTGAGCTTGAGCATTACATCTACTACCAGCACATAGGGCTGACTTAAAGCAAATTGAGTAGAAGCCTACTAAGTTTTGGAAATTGTATGTTAAAGAGATAATAAGCCTGGCCTTCATAGCCCACCCTAAAGACCACGAAACAAGGCATAGTTTCCAATTCCTACTTCAAAAGGTATAATGGTGGACAATAGACACATATGGTTATATATTATTTACCCTCACAGAGGGCAAAGGTACAGTTCACAAAATATAAGGGATGTTATGGACTGAATGTTTGTGTCTCCCCAAATTCATATGTTGAAATTCTAACCTCCAATGTGATGGTATTAGGAGGTGGAGCCTTTGGGAAGTAATTAGGTCATGAGGGTGGATCTGTCATGAATGGGATTAGTGCCCTTATAAATAAAGAGTCCCCAGAGAGCTTTCTTATCCTTTCCACCATATTAGGACACAGAGAGAAGATGGCCATCTATGAACCAGAAGCAGGTCCTCAATACTTTGCAGTCTCCAGAACAGTGAGAAATAAATATTGGTTGTTTAAATTACTCATTTTGTAGTATTTTATTGATGAAGGATAATAAAATTATTCTAGATAGCAGAACCAGGGGTAGCTAGATTGACTAAGGAAAGAATTTATCTCACTGCTATGGTAGGAGGCTTCATAATTCCTGCCCAGATGAATTTTAAAATTACTGTCAGTTAATAACTGTTTCCCAGTCTTTCCATTTTTAATGGCTGTTTTTACTAAAGTATTTGCATACTGTATATCGGGATGAATAACTAGTTTTGAGCTACTATATATTGAAAGTGGGTTAAATCTTGGGGGGATGTCATGAGAAGCCACATCTAAACTGATACAGAGGTTTGTACATTATCCAGATATTTGAAGTTTCAAGTGAATACAATAAATATATGAGATTTTGGTCTTCTCACTTTTGGAAGGAGTAAATGTATTCTATGCAGGGGAAGAAAGGTGGTCAGAGGGGGCCGACTATGGTGAGACCATTAGCATCACACACACACACACACACACACACACACACACACACACACAATTTGGTTTTCTCTTCTTCCTTGGAATTTTAGTTGTTGGAACGCAAAGCTTTCCAGGAGTACTTTGTTACCTACTTTCTCGTTATACTTGTCCAGTGGAATATGACCAGAAATAATGTGTGCTAGTGATACCTCAGAATCATAAGTCACGGACTTACTCCCCTCTTTTCCTCCATCCAGCCAACAGAACACTACATAGAACAATGTGATTCTTTGACCAGCCTGACAACAATAATGCCCTAGAGGATGATGCTGCCTTACAATGGAAGAAATTTGGGCCCTTAAGAGGTTATTTAGAGTAGAGATGCATGCAGACCTGGATAATTCACATGGTCAGCTTCGTGGAGATAAACAGTTTGTATTCAATAAGCCAATGAATTTGTGGGAGTCTTTGTTACAGTAGTTCAGCTTTTGTTCCAACTACGGAAGGGTGGTATAAATGTAGCATTTGAGATCACGGAAGGCAGAGTCAGAGAAAATATAAAATTCAAGACTCAGGAAATTTGCAGAAATCTTTGAAAAACTTAAGATTTGAAAACCGTGAAATCCAAGGTTAATGCCGGACATACCTAAATATAAAGAATGAGGATTCCCTAGTGATAAATGTCTCACAATTGGAACAAAATATTATCTTTTATCTTCCTATTTCAAATATGGGGTGGAATTGGGTGAGGAACAGAGAGAGAACAGAGCAGCAGAGTGAAATCCAAGAATGAAGTGAAAGTCAGTGATACCAGTGGTGCTGGTTATTTGGTAAAATAAATCATTAACATACATTTAAAAAATATCTCTTAAAATTATGTTAAAATTCAGTATTAGATTCAAATGCCAAGTATATTGCCACCTCATATCAGTCATACATATATGTCACTCTTACCTAGATTTCCAAAACATAGAGAAAATATGCTATTGCCAAAGATGTTATTAGTTATATTGCTTCTGAGTGTTAAAGGGCTCAACAGAAAATTTTGAGCTGAAGATTATACTGAAGATAACTTAGGGAAGCTGATTTTTTCCCCCTGCTTCTCTACATGTTAAAAATACAAAAAGACTCAAAAACCTCACTACTCTAATGTTGGTATGCTGACTTCATAATTTCAATAATTTTGTTTTATTTGTATGCTCAAAATTTTCTGGAAAACTATCTATAATCTTTATCAGGAAAAGAAAAAAACACATATAGAACCCATGACAGATTGTTATATTGTTATGTAAAGTGTGCTTAATAGGTCTATTATTGGGTAACAAGGTCCTACCTAGAATTTATGGTAAATGCAAGATCTCAATCTCCTTTCTACTAGGTAAGGTACTAAAGCAGTGATTGCTGGGAAGAGTATAGTGTTTAGTTTTTTAAGGAGAGAAGGCAATATTGATAGGGCGTAAGTAATAGAAGATGAAGTGGGTAGCGTGCATAAAATAAAAGGAAAGCTGAAGTTGACAAGTATTCAGAGAGAATGCAGAAGGACTTTGGACCATGGGTATTCTTACTACTGAATGTCAGGGAGGAAACAAAGGCAACTTAAATCCTCACAGTACAAGTTCCATTTAAAAATATTTTTAAAAAATTGAATATTCTGGCTCCTACATGAAAAATTCCTCCTCAAGTAAAACTCTCTATAAAATATATTGTAATAGAAAACTTTGGTATACAGTGTTGTGACAATCCTGTAAATCCTAGAAAACACAAATACAAAAGTATTATTTATTATTTGCTTTATAGAGCACATTTGGGGTATACTCCTGTGTATGATATATGAAAAAGTGTTACAAATCTTTTTTCTTAGGGTCTTTTGGTGGCTTAGTAACAGAGAAATGAAAGAAGTAGTAAAATGGGTCACCAGTAAGTGAGGGATTTTCTTGTTTTTTATATCGGGAAATATTGTTTGAGGATAATAATAGATATAAATCATGGATATGTTCTGCATTACCCTGAGACAGCCATAGCTCTGTAAGCATTACCATTTTTTTCTATCATTCTTCCCCCTTCTGGGGAGATGTGAAACATGAAGTAAGCCATTTCTCTTATGTTTCCATAAATGTTAACAATTTTTCTTAATAGCCTATGAGCACTTCAAATTATATATGAAATTAAATAACACTCATTGCACATTTAGAGGACTGTCAGTATTTATCGCAACAATAATCACTATTTTGGGACTTCCAAATGCAAAGGAGTCATTCTTTTTCTGCAAACAAAGTAAAATATAAAAGGTATTACTTCATTAAAGTTTTGATTTTATGTTTATGGTACATATAAGTATCTAGGACATTTAATTTAGACTGATTTTGGTAATCACTTTGCAGGGTGCTACATTAATTATAATCACATTAGTGATATTCTAATTGTGTGTTTGCATAACACAGCTTAGCTTGAAATTATTGAGGATTTCTTTCCTTAGATATTAGAAGACACAAAAGCACTATAATGATTTATTTTCCATGATGAAATGCATGACTTTGGGTTCTGTTTCCAGATATTCAGAAAATAATTATTAACTGTGAACAAAGTACATTTAAAAAAATTCCCCCCCCCAAAAAAAAGTCCAATACCTGAAGGCAATGGAGAGTAACCAAAAGGAAAACAAAACCAAACAAAAACCTAGAAATGAATAGATGCTTAAGAGAAGGTAACTTTATAATAGAATATTTATATTTATATGACTTTCCACATAAAGGCCAATGAAGTTTGCACACTAGAGAGCAAGAAGAAATCAATCAAAAAGCCATGTTTTTTTCTGGTTACGTTAAGAGCTTCCAGAGTTGTTGTTAAATAAGGGGACAGATTCTAGTAAGAAAAGGGTCATGAAAGAGGAAAGTCCCACATAAGTTAGAGAGAGAGATCAAGCTTTCTAAGGGAAAGGAATAGCTAAATGATTGAAAAACCTAAGCTGCTGCCAACCACAGGGAAGACAATGTTTGGAGTTTAAGTGTAGTAAAGATAACTATTACATAGACCAAAATCATCCATATACAGAAGAAAATAACAGAATCAAGCATTTCTAAAAATTTGCCATTTACAGTGCCTAGTCTAAAGTAAAAATGAACAAACAAAAATACTAGGCATGAGAAGAAGAAACATTAAGCTATAGTTAAGATAAAAAGCAGTCAATACAAACTGACCCTGAGTTGGCAGAAGAATTGGAATTAGCAATTGAGAAAATGAAGGAAAATATGGATATAATAAATTAACAGGTAGAAAACTACAGTGGAGAAATGAAAATTATTTTTTAAAGTATATAAATTATAGAACAAAAATATACACTACCTGTAAAAAAATATCCAATGAATAGGATTAACAATAGATTGGAGATAGTGGAAGAATGGGTAATTGAAATTGAAAATAATCCATAAATATCCAGTGTGCATGACAACTTAAAAAAAAGATTAAGAAAGGATCATTACTAAGATGTGAAACAGTATCAAACATTTAACATACATGCCACTGGAATTTCAGAGACAATAAGAAAGAAAAAAATATTTTTTAAAGGGTAGAAAGTTCCCAAATTTTGTGAAAACAAAAACCTTCTTATATAAGGAGTTCAGCAGCCCAAACCAAGAGAGACAGGAAAAAATAGTAAGATAAACAGGTACAACATATAAAATTGAATAAAAACAGGGAGAAAACTTTGAAAGTAGTTAAACAAAAAACACATTATATATAAAGTAATAATGATACAAAAGAGGGCTCGATTATCAAGTTTTGTTAATATTTCTTTCTAGGCATTTCCCCATTTAAACGTAGACTTAAAAATTGTTGGCATGTAGTCATTGATGATATTCTCTTACTGTCTCTTCCATCTCTACTGCATCTATAGGGATCCCTATCCCCCATTTTCTTGCATAGGTTGTCTTTGTTCTGTCATTCTTACAAAAAACAATTTCTTTTCGGTAGATATTTATGAGCTTTCTAAATGCTACGGTTTTCTCTAGGAGAGTGTAAGATTATGAATGTGGCATGAATTTATATTTTCACTCACCCTAAATGTATTGAGTTTCCCAGATTCAAAGTGAACTGTATGAAAATAAAGCAACATATAATTTCCAAAAACAGTAGAGTTTAAAATGTGGTCAATAATTCTTTAATAGGGAGATTACAAAGAATTTAGAAAGACCACCTCGTAAGTCTCCAAGTTATGGTTAAGACAAATAGAAAAAGAGATAATATAAGTTAAACTGAAAGTAGAGATATACCTTAGTGGTTTTTTGGTCTCCTTGTAACTGAAAACATGCCCTCAAAGACAATTACATGGAGCTATTTTTTCAGTCCCAAAGGGTATTGGATTTAGTGATGCATATTATGTTTATTTTTAAATCAGATCAGAGATAACGATGAATTCCATACCATTTACAGCAAATAATTTGATGACTAAAAATATTTATCAAAAAAGAATCAGAGTAATGAATGGTAGAATGATACCTGCTTTCTTTTCCTGGCTGTGCTTTCCTGTTAAAGCTGCCAACAAATATTTAAATACTGTTCCTGTTAGGGAAAAATATGATATACTCAAGAGAAGAACAGTACATGATCACAATATTTTTCAGGCTAGTAAAGCAGTAATGTGTCAGAAATTAGAGGAAATAATGTAGATTTAAAATTTCTGAATAAAAGAGGAGAGTGGGGAAAAAAAACGGCATTGCAACATTGTTTTTTTTTCTTAAGGAATCCGTAGTTCTTTTAATAGATCTACTCAACACCCCGCCCCAAATGAATTATATTCTTCACGTCTGTGAAAATATATAACAACTTTAGTATTATTTGTTAATAAAAAGTTACGTTTCCTCACAAAGTTATATTTCTAATTCTTGATTTAGACTTATGTTTACCCTCAACTTCACAGTCTCCTGTTCATACACCTAGTATAGAAGAGAGAAGAGCACTCAAATGACCCACAATTTGAATCAGGTTTCAGATGGATATTAGTATGATCTTCTTGCCCAATGGGTAACATCAAAATACTGTAAAATTTTACTAAATTCATTCAGTTTTAACATTAAGTCTAGTTTAAAACATTTGAAATCAAACTTTGAAGTATTTAAAATGCACGTTAATGGTTAACCCCAAGTTAATGATTTAGTTTATTAATATACATGTTGAAGAGAAGTGTATAATAATTCCTTACCATTATTTTTTATGAAAACTTTTCTTATTACCACCTAGTAGTAAAGTTCAGGCAACATAATCCCAGTTAATTTGCCCTATCTGTAATTCTGCTTTTTACATGAAGCTAAGTTTTTATGTTTTTGTTTTAATTATAAAATTAAATCACATGAATCAGTAAATAAAACTTGGAACACATATAGGGCAATTAATAATTATAATAATTTGATCATCATTGATATATGAACAACTAAAATAAATATGAGAGAGGCTACGACAAAAATTGAGCTTTTTAAACTTATAGATACAGAATGGTAAAATAACAAATTTGAAAATAGTCATTAAATTTAAACATTTTCATAAGCAACATATATTACTATAATAAGACCAACAATAAGTGGAAAAATTCCTGCTTAATATGATGCCTAATACACCTCCTATCAATTTACCTTTATAATGACCATGATGACATATAGTAAAGGAAAATCCAATCCATGAACTTGCAAATAAATTCAAGTGAAGGTAAAATAAAAATGCCTGGGGAAATTTTCTGCTAACCACAGCATCAGTAATTGGAATTCAGTTACAAGGTACACACTCTCATGTGTAATTAGACAAGATGCTCCAGTGTAGGTAGAGATGGACATTGGTTTGTTCCTGTTGTTTCATTCTAACTTGAGATTTCAGGGGATATAATAACTAGAATATAAAGAAATCATATTTAATATGTGGTGTGTAGGAGCTATCTTGTAAATCAGCTAGACAAAAATTTCAACCTTCAATCCATGTGTTAAACTCTACATAGTTATCAGGATTAGTTCTTTTAACTTAGCAACTGTTTAGAGGCATTTATGTTTATAATAAAGTTTGAAGTGGAGAGGTTCTTTACAACATGTTGCATCCTGGTACTCACAGCATAAAAATAAATAGTTGCATGAAAATGCAAAGATCAAAATAAGAGAGGGTTTTAAAATTATTATATTAGTAAGAGAAAGTTTATTAAGCTATATCTATTCCCTAGTCTTGTCAGAGGTCAGGCTATACCACAGAACACCAGTATATGGATGCCTGGTAGTCTAAACAAGTAATTTGATTTGAGGATTGTATTTGAGCGATCAATACTCAAAATATGTAAGTTGAAAGTGAAGGGAGCTAAGGATATCCCATGAGTGTTGCTTGTTGAAAACCACCAGGCCTGAGCAGAAACATTTACAGTTATAAATTGTGGCAGACCAACCAACCCTAGAATAGTCCCAAGTTCATGGCCTATACTCTCCTTGAGTATGAGAAGGTCCTATGCCTAGAATATGGCAATGTTGATGTAAGGTCACCCTCATGTTTCTGTTATGCTATTTATAGGCTCTGTCACACTTGTATGAGTGAGAAAAATGACTCTCTCCTTTGCCGGTTTTGAAAGATGAGCCGCCTGGTTGTGAGTGGGCCAGTGGAGAGGGACATGTTCCAAGGAAATGTGGGAAGCCCCTCGGAGCTCAGTGGTACCTTGCCAGTAGCCAGAAAAAAAAAAGGACGCTCATTCCTCCAGACACAAGGAGATGAATTCTGCCAACAACCCACGGAAGCTTAGGGGCAGATTTTTACCCCTGGTAACCCTGGCTCCACCTTGATTGCAGTCTTGTGAAACACTGAATCAGAGAACCCAGCTAAGTTGTGTGCCCAGAACTCTGACCTGTAGAAACTATGAGATAATAAATATGTGTGGCTTTTAGCTATTGTGTTTGTGGTAATTTGTTTTCACAGCAAGAGCCAACTAGTACAATGATAAAATCTTTACAAAATAAAAATCATAAATGAGAGGGAAAGTTTCCTTTGTAACCCAGTAATAAGAAAATATAGATAAAAATCATTTTCTATAAGAAATAAGTAAAATACATAGTTGATATTCTCCAGGTATAAGAGAGGTTGCTTTTGTGAAACAGAAGAAACCATTAAAGATAAAAAAAATTCAAGTTTGATAAAAGGAGATATGTAAAAAACCTACTTATAATTTTTTAAATGCAAGAAATATAAAATTCAATAGAGAGATTTTAAAATACACCAAACACTACTTAAGTAAAAGTAATCAGGGCTCCATAGAAATACAACAAATTTCTAAGAATAAATGCAAGGATTTCTCATAATAGATGGAAGGTACTGGGCTTAAATGTGACCTGATTACTCTACCTTTAAAAATTCTATTCCTCTCTCACATTCCTTAGCCTTCTTACTAGTTTATTTTGTCACTAGAAATTGTCATCTTCAAATGTGTGATATATTTTACTTATTCACTAGGTTTATTAAATCTCTACTTCTACGAGAATAAAAGGTTTCTGCATGCAGAATTTTAGTTTGTTTGTTCATTGATGTACCCTAAATATCTAAAACAGGGCATGACTTATCCTGGGTACCCAAGACATATTTGTTCAATAAATGGAAGTAAAATAAAGAGAGAAGAAAATGACAAATAATGAAACCAAGAGAGATAAGGAGCAGAACAGAAAAAAAATCATAGAAAACATCCATTAGTTTTCAGGATTTTTTAGTCTACAGCTCATCAAACTCATTAATTTCCTATAAGCACTCATTATGTAGTTGGTTCTAATGAGTGCTTAAAAGTAAAATAATTTATATGCAGATGATGAGGTATAGAAGTTATTTTTCCTATTATTTTCAAATGTTCAATTAAACAATAACCTTCCATTCAATTATTAGTTAAATTATATTCATTAACTAATAATTTTATTTGTTTATATTATAATAAATTATAAAATAAAATACAATATTAGTATTATTTATGAAATATTTTGGTCCTTATAAAATTGCTGATGTAGCATTGCTATTTTACTAATTTATATATTACACATTTTAGATTTGCTTTGATCTAATACTTATCAAGCCAAATATTTGCTTATCTTTCATTACATGGCAATACAAGTTAGATTACTTCGATTTGATAATTTCATAGTTTTCATTTATTTGATGATTTGGAACAGTTTCTGCCAAAAAAAAATGTGTCTTTGTATTTATTTTGATATCAGCACATTGCATTCAGAGCTGTAACTACTTGAAATACAGCTCAACAGCTGCTCTTCACTTTGCTTAATGTTTTGTTTCATGGCCTGTGTTCTGCATCTTACTGTTTTATAAATTATTTTTCTATTCCTTGGGAACATCTGGTATTCTTTCTTATGTTCTAAACTGTGTTGATTTGTCTGAAGAATAGCATTTGTACGTTTGGAATACTTTCAGTTCAGAAGTTTATTTTAATTTTGATAACAGTAATTTGGAAACTACACTTATTTATAGTTAAGTATGCTTCTGCAAGTTAAATATGCTTCCTCACATTCTGGGAAAGGAAAACACAGGATTTCAGGAAGTACAATTATTTTATGGTGATATCTGTTAAAGATAAAATGTGATGACATACTGTCTTGTTAAGTTCCTCAAGTAGTACAAAAGTTACTAGTAATATATATTAAATACTCGTTAAGATCACAGCCCTGCATTTTCTGTTTTGTTTTATTGATATAAAGTTTCAGTCATATCTTTGATGTTACAAATTAATGCACATAATCTTCTTAAATACTACTTAATCTTAACATGTTTCCATGGTTATAGGTAGCTTTACTCGTAATTTTACTTGTATCCATCAATGTAAATAACAATTTTAGAAACGATCATACTCTTTAATTGATAATCAATTAACAGGTATTTTTTGAGCATTGAGGATACTCAACACAAAGCATTAGATTTATGTGCAATAGAAATAAACAAGACTTACTCCTACCATCAGTAATGTTGTAATCTACCTAAAGACAGAACTCATATAGAGTTCAATTGGTTATGAATTCCAAAAACATTCAAAGAATAGAGATACAAATTGTGCAGTAGATATTTGAAGAAGCCTTAGAGAATGAAGGACTCAGATTTTGAAGGCTATATCATATTAAAATATAAAATGAAAATAATGAAAGCAGGAAGGATGTTTTTACATTGTTCATAGTGAATTTCAATTGTTGATTGACTACCCTAATGGAAACGTTCAGCTTGGAGTTGTAGCCTGGCTAGTGAGTACATCATAGAGATAAATATGTACAAACATGTATTGTTGTGTTATAAGACAGAGTTTGATCTGGTATTGCATATCCAAAAGAAACATAATTGATTTTGTAAATTTACCTAATTTTTACTCCTTTCCCTTTCCTTTGGTTCCTCCATTTTTTTTCAAATAAAATGATGATACAATTTAAAACTGAATTTTGATGGCCTTTTATAATTAATTTTAAGAAATACAAATATGTACATTGGACCACAATTAAAATAAACTTATTATTAAAGAAAACTCTAAGCATGTGTGGTTTCAGAATGTAGATACCTTTTCAGAATGTTTTAGTTGTTTATAAAGATTTGTTATTTTATATTTATTTTTGCAAAATTAACAATAACGTATGCAGTGTGCATTGATGTTTGTATACTTTATATTATGCTTACTGCATGTTCAGAGTTTTTAAGATTTATATTTTTAAGAAAGGAAACAATAGAAATATGTTTTGAAAAACTCATGCCAAAAAAGACCAACGGTTCCCTTAAGTACTTTAGGTAACTTTTATGTTTATTTACTTATCAACATAGTTGACACATTATTTTAATTTTGGAAAATGATCAGATTAACCAGAAAGCACCTTTAAAAACTTAAACCGGATTTGGGCAATGTAATTGTTATCTAGCATATGATTTTACATGCCTTGATAATTATTCTCTTCTTCAAGCTAAATGACTTACGTGAATGAAAATCTTATTAAATAAAAAAGTAATGCCACCTTTGTCATAAAGTGTTGATGAATATGTATTGTTTTCCCTAGGCTTGTCCCTGAGCTATACTCAAAATGCTGCTGAATTCACAAAGAATTTGGCCTGTATATCCTTAAGTTTAGGACACATAATAGCATGGAGACTGTTGTCTGGCTCCCATTTTGTGATATTTATATAGAGGAGACTGGTTGGAGGAGCCATAGAGACTGGTTGGAGGAGTCATAGATGTCAGGCTAAAGAGAGAGGGCAGAGGTGGGCAGCCTGAGCTACCAGTGTTTGGCATACATTGTACAATGTGGCACGTACAGTACATTTCCTGTGTGCCAACTAGATCCAGAAGATGATAAAAGACAATCACTGTTGGTACCCATCAAAAAGGGGCAGCCTTCTTCTGTTGACAAGACCCCAGAAATCTATCCTGTAAAAACAGAGAGTACATTCCCCAAGACAGTAGCGCAGTATTCTTTGATAACCTCTGAAGAACTCACGTCTTCATCTGAAAGGGGAGTCAGCATTTATTAGTTGAAGGTAGACTGTGAAATGTGAAATATGTATAGAATAAACCCTAGAGTAAAAACTAAAATGTATAGAAAAAGAGGTACTAATAAACCAATAACAGAGATACAAAAAATGGAATCATAAGAAATGCTTAATCCAACAATAATAGAACAAAAGGGAAAACAGAAATAATAACATATAGGAAAAATAGAAATCACTAATTTAACTGCAAAAGATAATAAAATCAAGCATTTTTAAAGTACTTTGTATTCATGAGAACATTTGGGAAAGGTGCACAGGGGTGTGCTGCACCAAGCAACTGCTTACTGAAAAAGAGCTGTGCTAGCTATTAGCTTAGAGGAGTTACTCTTTGAAGAAGGTCATTACATAAAATTAAGAGGAAGAATTCACCACTGCTATATAAAATTAATAAATCAAGAAGTTAAAATAATATCAAGGATCTAGAAGATTTGAAAAGCAAAATTAACATATGTAATCTAATGGACATATGTGTAGACACATGCACACACACAAACACACACAATTCTTCATTCAATAATTAGCAAATACTCAAAATTAAAATTGTTGCATGTGAGCACAATGGTTTGAAGTACCTTCAAAATCTAGTCCCTGACTGTGTCTTAACTCTCTGCTCTTTCTGTTTCACTTTGAATAGCAGTGGACTTTTGATTTCTTGAAGATAAAGTTTCCTTTTAGACTCTGTTACTACAAATTCAGTCTCCTCTATCTGTAAAACTCTCTCTTCACAGTTCTAACACACCACCATCTTCTCTTCATGCTTTAAAGTTCTACACAGATGCTATTTCTGCAGGGAGTCTTTCTCTGGCTTCTGGTTAAAGTCAAATATATGTTTCCTCAGCATGTTTCACTTTCACTTTTTTATGTACTCTGCAATTACTTTAATAATGGTCTTTATTTTTCCCACTAGACTCCTAAAGGTTAATATCATATTTGCTAAATTCATCATTATATCTTTTGTTCTGAGCATAGCAATTGGCACAAAATAGACTCTCACAAAGGTTTTGAACTAATGAATAAGTAATCACATTGGTATTATGAAAGCCATATATTACACAAAAGATATTGTTAGCATTTCTAAGCTTATATTTCATAAATATATTATGAAATTATATTGTTCTACCACCTTTTGCACATACCCTTTAAATCTAATTCTAACATGATTAAAAGCCTAACCCAAATGCCTCATTTCAGAAATTATCCTAACCCCTACCTGGTCTCTACCTCCCAGTGCAATATTTCCTTCCTCTCACCTTGATTTCATTATCAACACTTATATTAGAACAAGTTACAGGATGTACTTTTCTCTATAGCTACTTTCATACACATCTTTATTACTAAATTGCTTTGAGAGACTTAAAGTAGGGTTTTCATCATTGCCTGAGTTGGAACTAGCGCTCACTCATTATTTGTAGACTACAAACTGAATGAGATATGATGTCAGTATTTCCAAATTGTATGTAGGTACTCCAAGTGGTCAATAGAGCACTTGGTTAAATGGTTAAATAAATTCATTAAATTAAATAACAAAAGTGATAAATTATTTGAACATTCCCAAATATCTTGGTATGATATACCTTCCTCTAGGTATCAATGGGGCTCTGACCACTGGCTGCTTCCCTGTGTACCAGATCACCTCCTGTGACCCTTCACATTTATGTCTCACTAAGTCCAGCCCAGTGTGCTGCTGATTCTGCCTCTTCTTCATCCAAATTAAGTTACTGGTTCTGAATCAGAGAAGCAGCCTGGCCTATTGAAAAGGTTATGTCCTTGTAGACGGGAGTACAAATCCTAGCAACTGTATAACTTTCAGCAAATTGTCAAAATGGTACAAACACCAAATGGTGGCACGAACTACAACATTCGTGCTAAATTACTATATACATATAGCTCACTTGAGAACATTGCCGACAAAATGTATCCAATAGCTGGCAAATACTAGGAATTCAAACAAGTATAGGGATTACTGTGACTGCTCATTCATGTAACACTCCTTAGTACAGTTCTTTGCCTTGTGTCTATTTCCTGCTCATTGTTTATGTCTGGTCCCTGAGAATGCTTTCTCTTTCCTTCACAAATCCCTTCTTCTTAAGTGCTCCAATCAACGAAAGTAATACAACTTAGGTATGTTTAAAAAATAAGATCTAATACAGCTGTGAGTGAATAAAAAAATGGAAGTTACAGTAAAAACTGAGAGGAATTAAGATAAGCTGTATGAAATGAGGTATCATGTTTAATAAGTTAAAAACCTTACTCAGCAGCCTTAATGTCTCTGGAAGCAATTTAGTTTCGCCCAAAGACATTCTGACTTATGATAACCTATTTTAGCATTACCTTAGCATATCCCATGAGAATCATTGCAGTTTACTAGAGTCACAGAGCTGAGCTGTACTGATTGGCTTCACTCCATTCAGTATCTGTCAGTTGAAGAAAAAAAATTCTTATGTGCACTGGAGCATATGCCAAATGGAATACATGCAAAATTCTCTGTTAAAATACAACAACAATAAGAAATGCAAATCCATTGTATATACTGTAAATTACTTTACAAGGCGTACTAATATTAGATAGTTTTCTTCCTCAGGATGACTGCAAAAGGGCTACCTTTCTGTATTGTGGACGTCAGGATAAATGCATCACTTTAAACTAGAGCAATGTGAACAAAAGTTTAAAATACACAGAGGAGATTATTCCAAACCTAACCTTCCTTTAACACTCCTGTGAATTTCTGTGTAATTACAGTTACAAAACGTAGCAGTGAATACAGATGTTTGCAAAAATTCTTTCACAAACTGAGGTTTTGAACTGCTGGTAAGTGCAGCAATATTTATCCTGGCAGTTATGACTTATTAAGTGTTTCTTCCAATGAGTAATTCAACCATTCAAAGATTTTTTCAGTTTAAGAAAGGAAAAGGTTAACTCTTACTGCCAGAATATTTTTTGAAAACTTCCAGTTAGATAGTGAGAAAAAGCAAATTATCTCTTTAGATTTTAGTTTTCTGCTACTGTTTCATTGAAAGTGCAAATTTCTCCCATCTGTGCATTTTATTTCTCACCTCTTTTCCTTTGGTTCTGTGTGGTTATCAGTTGACAGCAAAGTCACTTTCTTAAACATGTCATTAATCGATGCACTTAGTATTCTAAATATTTATAAAGTTTGAGATTATTTAAAGTATAGTGGATGAGCATGGGGCTTGTCAGTAATTTAGAGGCTGGGCATCTTTACACAAATTCCAGAATGAAAACCAAATAAAATTCACAATGAAGTTAATCTGACTCATATTGACAAGTGTGACTCTCAATGGCTGAGAAGAAATTAGGTAC
Organism: Delphinus delphis; assembly: GCF_949987515.2. Classification (NCBI taxonomy): domain Eukaryota; kingdom Metazoa; phylum Chordata; class Mammalia; order Artiodactyla; family Delphinidae; genus Delphinus; species Delphinus delphis. The sequence goes on along the minus strand of NC_082687.1, from coordinate 114,418,069 downwards.
AAGTGATAAAAATGTGCTGTAAATGACCACAATTAATAGTACTTTTCCACAAAGAAACTAAGCTTTGTGTTGTTGCTGTTGTTGTTATTTGGAAAGAAGTGTGGTCATGGGAGGGAAAAGTTACTGAAACTGCTTCTTCACTTGTGAAACAAGAGGAATTGATCTATTGTTTTGTTTTGTTTTTTTAATTCTATACCAATCTCTGGTGTTTAAACCCATGCTTTTGTGTCTTTTGGGGATTTTATGTGAGAAAGCTATCCATGTTCATCTAATTTGGCCCATGGACAAAATCGATTGGTCTGCTCTATATCTCAAGAATTACACACATGAACCTGTGAGCAGAGGTCTACCGAACACGTTACAGTGGTGGACTTTCAGTTACCAACATGGTTTATTTATGTTGGTTTACTACTCTACTCCAGGTTCTGTTTCTCTGTTCCTCTGTAGTTCTTCCCACTAAGAAAGAAAACTGTTTAAGAGTTTTTATTGAATACTTTTCCAAAAATATATCTTACCAAGTTTTCTGGAAAACATATCAATTAGATTTGATGTCATAAGCCAACATAACTTTGACTTAAAGAGAACTCTATTAATTTGCCAACTTCCAGCTCTCTTATCATCACAATTGTTTCTGGAGTATAATCTCAGGGAGTACATCAAAGATTTATAATCCTCATAATGGCACAAATAAATTATCCTTATTAGTAATGAGGAATACCTGCTAAACCTAAAATCTTCTATTTAATATTCAGTTATGTAATAACAGAAAAAATATTCTGCAGTGAATTTAACAAATTGAATAGGCAAGGTTAAAAGTTTTTTTTAGACTTTGTAGGTTCAGGAAGGTAGGAAGTGATTTAGTGCAATATGACAGCTATTTGCTTCTTCAGGGGAAAAGATAGCTGCCCCCAGATGGTTTTTAAGAACTCATTAGGAAGCAAAGGTGACAGGTGGTGCTTTCTTATTATTGGGTACAATAGTTAGAGAAACTTCATCTGTAGAAAAAAAAAGAAACCTTGGTGAGTGCCTGGATCTAGCATTTGGATCAACTAAAGGCACAAAGCCACCCATGCATGCTTATATATTTTTTGAAATCACAGCATTATATATGGAATTCTACTTTGTTTTGCTAAATAGCATCTGCGTGTAGAGTGAAAAAGCATCCCTATAATAATTAGAGAAAAAATATACCTTTTCCTGCATGTTTCAAAATAAACTCCAACTCTCAGAGTTGTGAGGCAATCCTATATTTTCCCCTAGCATTTAAGGAATTCAAATATTGATAACAAGAGGGAAATAATTTTATTATGGGGAAATCACAGAGGGGAGATTTAAACTGGTGACAGCTGATCCTCTAGAACCTTGAAATTAAAAGTGTAGTTGGAACCAGCAGCTTCAACATTACTTGGGACTCCATTAAAAGTGCAGATTACATTTTGCCAAGAAACACTTCTTTAGGTAAACATTAAGCATACTGAGAAAGCAGAGTTTAATAAAAAGGCGAGAGCCTGAGGGAGATGGGAGCAGAAGATAAATTTAACACATCTAATCTAGATATTTCTTTTTTTTTCTTTTTCTTTTTTTTTAAATTTTTATTGGAGTATAGTTGATTTACAGTGTGTTAGTTTCAGGTGTACAGCAAAGTAAATTGGTTATACATATACATATATCCACTCTTTTAGAGTATTTTCCCATATAGGTCATTACAGAGTATTGAGTAGAGTTCCCTGTGCTATACAATAGGTCCTTGTTAGTTATCTATTGATATTTTATATATATTAGTGTATATATGTCAGTCCTAATCTCCCAATTTATCCCTCCCGCCTTCCCCCCGGTAACCATTAGTTTGTTTTCTACATCTGTGACCCTATTTCTGTTTTGTAAATAAGTTCATTTGTACCATTTTTTGTTTCGTTTTTTAGATTCCACATACAAGCGATATCATATGATATTTGTCATTCTCTGTCTGACTTACTTCACTCAGCATGATATTCTCTAGGTCCATCCATGTTGCTGCAGATGGCATTATTTCATTCTTTTTGATTCCCTTATAGATATGTACGTACCACACTTCTTTATCCACTCCTCTGTCATTTACTTTAATACTATTCTCTGCCTTCATTGTAAAGGCTTAAAGTGTACTGCATTGACATCTTGATCACCTTGTTACTCCCCACCTTGTATCTTGGTCTAATATTTCCTTCTTTTTTTCATTACTGCTTCTTTTTAGCCCTGCCAATAAATGCTTCAAATCCCAGGCCTTAACTCACAATTGTTTTTGAATTCTCTTTCATGAGTAGCTCTTGTAGTTTTTCATATCACCTCTAAGTTATTTATTCTCAGTGTTCTTCTCACCACTTTTTCCTTAAAATTGATTGCAGAAGTATCTTCCTGCGCAGTATATTTCTACTTTGATGTTTAAGATTTCAGATAAGTGTCTAAATCCATTTATCACAATCCCTTAAAAAACTACTTTCTCTTCTCAAACTAACACTTGCTTCTCTCAATGCTACCAGTCAATCAGACCAAATTCTAATTCTAAAAATTTCTCTTCCATTGTCCACTATATGCACTAAATTTCTGATATAAGGTAAATTACGTTTAATATAAAATCTAAGGAAGTGATACAATGTAACAATTTATTACTTGGGTCCATTATTTTTCTTCGTACCCATTCTAACAATTCTGACTTCATTAGCTCACTTCTAGAATATTCTAACTTAAAGCTAGATAGACTTTCTAATAATATCTTTTCATCACATCTATTTAATTTTTTCAAAATCGCCACTTCCATATTACTAAACACTAAAATATACTTAATATATTCTTACCCACTTTGAGTCTCAGTACTATGCCTGATTTTGAAGATCCTTTATAATATTCCACCTGGTAGCCTGAATAATTCTTTGGATAATGTTAATAATTCCTTTCTAGATTATCATGGTTTTTTTTTTTGTTGGTTTTTTTTTGCGGTACGCATGGGTTTGTTTTAAATATCAACTGGCATGGTGTATATAAAAACAGTTTTTTTTAAGGTAATAGATTATTTTTTAGAGACTTTTTAGGAAGTTTCCATAAACATTGAACAGAAAGCACAGAGAATCGCCATACGTCCTCTTCCCCACCAACCCACATACAGTTTCCCCTATTATTAACATTTTCCATTAGTTCAGTGCATTTATTATAATTGATGAACCATACTGGTACATTATTATTAGCTAAATCCATAGTTTACATTAGAGTTCAGTCTTTGGGTTGTACAGTTTTGACAAATATATAGTGACATGTATTCACCATCACAGTGCTGAGCAGAATAGATTCATTGCCCTAAATATCCCCTGTACTCAACCTACCCCCAGGCAACCACTGACCTTTTTTTTTTTTTTTTTTTTTTTTCTTTTTTGCGTTATGCGGGCCTCTCACAGTTGTGGCCTCTCCCATTGCGTAGCACAGGCTCCGGAGGCGCAGGCTTTGGACGCGCAGGCTCAGCGGCCCAGCCGCTCCACATGTGGGATCCTCCCGGACCGGGGCACGAACCCGTGTCCCCTGCATCGGCAGGCGGACTCTCAACCACTGCGCCACCAGGGAAGCCCCCACTGACCTTTTTACACTCTCTATTCTGATGATACCATCAAAGGCATTCTTTTTTTATTTTACAGTGTTTTTTATTTCCAACATTTCCTTTTGTTTCTTCCTTAGAGTTTCCATCACTCTACTTATATTACCCATTTAGTCTTGTATGTTATCCATTTTTTCTACTAGAATCCTGAAAATGTGAATCATAGTTGGTTTCAAACTGCCATCTTATAATTTCAATATCTCTACACTATATGAGTCTGGTTCTGAAGGTTGCTTTGTGTCTTCACACTTTGTTCCACCTTTTCCCATGCTTTATAATTTTTGTTTAAAGCTGCACATAATACATTGCATTAAAATTGAGATAAATGGGCCTTTAGTATAAGATTTTATCTTTATCTGGCTAGAAGTATACCTGTGTTTACTGTTTGCTGTAGCTGTGGTGTCAAAGCCTAAAATATTCTCTAGTTGCTTAGTTTTTCCCTCCTCTGTTGTCTTTGGGTTTCCATAGATATTCCTTCATAAATAAGGTGCAAGACTTGCAGTTCATTCAGCTGTAATCTCCTGTGATCGTGTAGAAGGTCTATTGATGTGTTGGTATGGTATAGTATAAGGAGAAACATTCTTATAGTCCTATGATTAGATCTCAGTCTTCTAATGAGCTGGTGTCCCAGGTCTGTGACCTTCGCAAGGGCTGTTCAGTTCCCCCCCTCAGGTAAGAGCAGAAGTTTAGAGGACACTGGAGTTAGGTATTTTCCTTCCTCTAAGGTACCATTAGGTTCTTGAAATACAGAAGTTATTAGGCTTTGATAAAATAGTGTCACTTGAGAGAAGGCTGTTTTTAAGGAGACCATACCACTCTGGGCAGTTTTTCCTGTGACATCGAATCTCTGGTGGATCTAACATGAGTTTTTGTTTTCAGTTTGTTCAGCAGTTTTTCTTGTTGTAAGGATGTTGGCAGCAACTTCCAAGTCCTTTGCCTGTTGGACCTGAAAATGGGGCTCTGTTTTTAATTTATGTTTTACTTAATCAAACATGTATACATATATATGTATAAAATTATAAAATGCAATATAATCTAAATTTTTATAATAAAAGAAAAGTCAGTACCTTTCTTTTATCCTCCAACTCTGATTCCTATTTCTCAGAAACAACTGCTTTCAAATATTTTAGAAGTTTTTTTCCTTATATTTATCTCCATGTTACATATAATTGGCTTATGTAAAAATTTCTTTTTAAGATTCTGATATCAACCGCTTCTATGAAAATTTAGGATACAGCTTTCATATTCCCTTCTCCTATACCTTTTCCTACCACACACTTATCACTTTCCTCTGTTGTCACAGTTTAGTTATAATATTTGGTTAGCATAATCCATACTGCATATATTGTTATACCTAGAAATACTTTGTCTTTATTTTTCATGTTTACTTTTCTATGTACTAAATATTAATCCAAGTTTAAGCTCTTTGTCAGCAATAAGAAATGTCTTCTCAGTGCAATGTAGAAACCCCAGATAATCTAGAAATATTACTTTTTCTTTATGGTTAAGTTACTCTGGGAAGTCCATTCTCTGCTTCTTTCTGGAGTAATTCTCTCTGTATCTGCTACTCGGGTTTAATTTCTAAGCCTCTACATTTTTTTTAATGTATATGTTTGTTTGTTGCTTGCTTATTGTTTGTTCCATGCTTCCTCCTTTTCATAACCTCAGAGTAATTTTTGATAAATTTAATAATCTCTTCTCACCAAAAGCAAAGTGTATTTCAAGCAATCAGTATGTATATAGGCATATTCTATTAGGATAGTAATTAGTGGCAATGGACTTCAGCTGTATTAAAAGACTTCCTAATGAGCAATAAAGAACACAATTTCACTAGCATTTTAATGACAGCATCAATATTTGACAATGTCAAGTCACCTTGTTAAGGGAGAATAGCTAATTATAATGTAAATAAGTTACCTCTCACATATTTAGAATGCATATATCTCATATAATATTTTTGTCCTAAAATCCAAAAATATTATGAATGCCATTTAACTTTCTACTGATGAATTACCTTTGATTAAGTAAACTGTAGGACAAAAAAACAGTCTTAGAAAGTAAAATCAAGTAAAAGTAAAATCAATTTCTGAAATCAAGGATAGTTGCAAATGAGTATATTGAGTAGCATATGTTAATTCTATCTTGGAATACCATAAAGAACCAGAGTATACCATAGGTACTGGCTTCCGATGACTTTAGTTCCCTTCCTTACTATATAATGGACATTTTGATTTCAATGCTCTATTTTAAGGATTAAATAAGAAAATGAAGGTAAAACTGCTTACAGATTTGTCATCAAAACTATTTATCTTGCCCTTTTCTCTCTACTAATAGTAACAAAACATTTTCCTCCTGTAGTGGATATTTTCAGAACATATATAAGCTAGTACAACATTGTTGAAATGGTTTTGAATGCAAACATCATAAAAGACAATCATAAAATTTCTACTCCTGTTAACAGAGTAGAAAAGCCAACAGTGCTGCGGCACTGAGCAAGAATTTTACCTCAATAAGTCTGACTCCAGAGTTCATGTTACCTATAAACTGTGTGTGCTCAGCTTACTGGCTTTAAATTGTAGAGAAAAGAAGAGACAGGAAGGGAAGGGATGAGAAGAGAGGAGAGGGAAGAGGAGGGGAAGGGAAGGAGGAGAAGAGAGAAGAGGAAGAAAATCAGGAAGAGAGAAGGGAGTACAGAAGCACTGTAATTTAAAAGGTTTGGAAAAGGATGATTTAAAGAGTTTTGAGGACCTATTGAAATTTTAGTCTGCTATTGCCCATTGAAAACATTGAAGGAAACAGGTTTTTTTCATCCCAGGACTCATTCATCTTCGGCTATGCTGGATATAAACTTCGGCACTTTTGTAAGGAAATATTGGAAAGAAAGATACTCATATTATTTTAATTTTTCATTAAGTTTGAATCATAGCTTCCCAAACAACAAACTTGTGTTTTACAGTAAAACAAGTTAAATTAACAAGTTCCAAAAAGTTAAAGTAGTACGCCAGAAAACTGTTCTCATAATTTACAACAATGTGTCTTAAAATTTTACCTCTCAAGATTCAGGTAAAAAGATGTTATCAAGGAAGTAAATAATATTATTGGTGCTCATTAGAAAGTTAAGAGAATCATATAGTTGTATTTACTTGCAATTAAAATATTCATAATGTAGGTATGAAATAGAAGGAATTAATCCTCACCTATAATAAAGTAGTTAATTATAATGATAGTAAAAGATATGAAACATTAAGTTATGTTAGAAAATTAACATTAAAATTTAAAAAGAGGGCTTCCCTGGTGGCGCAGTGGTTGAGAGTCCACCTGCCAGTGCAGAGGACACGGGTTCGTGCCCGGGTCCGGGAAGATACCACATGCCGCGGAGCGGCTGGGTCCGTGAGCCATGGCCACTGAGCCTGCGCATCCGGAGCCTGTGCTCCGGCAATGGGAGAGGCCACAACAGTGAGAGGCCCGCGTACCTAGCAAAAAAAAAAAAATTAAAAAAGAAAAAAGAATACCCCATACGATATCAGCTTTAGAAGGTTGTCTTTGCTGGGAGCCAAGTATATTTGTTATAGTGGGGAAAGTTTGAGATTAAGATATATAGTAATTGTGACAAATTGAAAGTAGGAAGAAAAAGGTTACAATTTTTTTTAAAAAAGCTTGTAAAATACAACTTGCCATAACATCCAGATTATTAATTAATTTTGATTATTATCCTTATTAAATTCAACCATAAATATATTTAAGACAGTATTGATAATGTGAATTGGAGAGGGTATCCAATTTTAGTCCAGAACAGTAAAGTATCTGCTGTGACTCCTAACTCTGTTCACAAAGCAGAGCTTTTGTTAGCTATATGCTGTACTAAGACTAGTAGATACCAAGGCCACTGTTACAGCCTGTGAAGTTAACTGAACAACAAGAAATACAACAAATATATTAAACAATGATGGGTCTTAAAGCTCTCTCTGAAGGCACTACTCTGCCTCTTTTAAATATGTATCTTAACTTTCAAAAATAACATGTTGCATTTATCAAATATATATGGTAATTTGCTTTGAGAAACATCTGCATATTAATCATGAATAAAGTATGTAACAAAAATGAATGTCACCTATAGCAAAATCTATGCAAAATACTACCATAAACCTAGCAGCAGGAATTCTCTAAATGGATGAAGATAAATCACATTTAATAAATTATAAATAAGAGAAAAAAGCATACCAAAATTTTCCTTGAGGCACATGATCTCAGCATCTAAGTATAATTATTTTAAATACTAAAGTCGCTTTTCCTGATATCTCTGATGGATTGCTGCTGACAACTCCTCTACTTCCTAATATAATTTTTGTGAAGATTGAAACTCCAAGTACACCAAGGTATGGTTGTGATGCAGAAATTCACTGTGCAAAATGGTGAATTCAAAGAATAATATTAGAGGGAACAGATTACTTTTACCTAGCTTTTGAAATTTATATTTAATAAAATATCAATTTGGCAAACATTACATTGGTTATCGGAAATTACTTTAGAAATGTAATATCACATTCTCTTCTTCTTAGACTCTGTCAATAAATATACAGATGAGAAAACATTTGCAATATTTTTATATTTCACATGCAGTTTACTTAGGAATCTGTATTACATCAGAAATGTTCCTAGAGTTATGGTAGAGATTCTGAGTAGTGGATAATGGAAAAAAAGAAATTTGATGAAATACTTGGCAATTGAAAAAATATGTATCTTAGTAACATAGGATGGTAAGATAAAAGTTCAGCATTACAAATCAACAAGTACAAAATTGATTCTGTCTTTATGTGTCTGACGGCTTAGAAGTGAAGTCTATGGGCTCTTGTTTCAGAATGTCTGAATTTGATCCTAATTCTCCATTTACAGGTTTTGTAATTGTGGGAGAATTATCTGACTGTTCTATGCTGCAGTTTCATTATCTGTAAGAGAGAGATTAATGAGTAACATTAGTTATAGATGTCTTGTGAACATTAGTTCATATCTGAAAAATCATACATGTATTAGTTAATATATGTTTAATGTATTAGTAATGCTATGATCTGAATGTTTGACCATCAAAACTCGTATGTTAAAACCTAATTCCCAATGTGATGGAATTAGGAAGTAGGTCCTTTAGGAGGCAATTAGGTCATGGAGACAGAGCCCTCATGACTGAGTAATGTTCGTAATAAAAGAGACCCTGAGAGCTGCCCTGCTCCTTCCACCATCTGAGGTTACAGCTAGAAGGTACTATCCATGAGGAAGTGGACTCTCCTTAGACACAGAATCTGCCAGTGCTTTGATCTTGGACTTCTCAGCCTCCCAGAACTGTGAGGAATAAATTTGTTTTGTTCATTAGCCACTTAGTCTATGGTATTTTGTTATAGAAGCTCAAAGGGACTGACAGTTAATATATGTTGATATTAATTAATATATGTTAAATCACTTAAAGGCATACTTGATCTACCATACACACTCAATAAAAGTTTGTTCTTATTATAAGGTTTTTCTTATTAAATGCTTACAATTTTTTCTATAAAGAGTATTACCTACATTCAAATTCACCTAGTTTATTAATGTAAATAATTTAAAATGCAGGGCTAATTTAGGTATATTTGCTTTACATTAGAACCATATGTAATTCAATCTGCCCTTTGGCAAATGAAAGATAAAGACTCAAAAATAAAAGAAAGAGCTAAAATTCAAGTGAGCAGAGTTAATGGCACAGTTCTCAACACTTTCTTAATGACACATTTTAATGTGTTTTAGTCATTCATGTTGGTCAACAAAATAGTTGTAAGGACTTATAAATGAAGAAGAACATTCCTTAAAAACTAGGTTTCAGGGCTTCCCTGGTGGCGCAGTGATTGAGAGTCCGCCTGCCGACGCAGGGGACACGGGTTCATGCCCCAGTCCAGGAAGATCCCACATGCCGCGGAGCGTCTGGGCCCGTGAGCCATGGCCGCTGAGCTTGCGCGTCCGGAGCCTGAGCTCCGCAATGGGAGAGGCCACAACAGTGAGAGGCCCGTGTACCGCAAAAAACAAAAATAAAACTAGGTTTCAAATGCTAATAAACATAGAGCTTTGTCCAAAAATATTGGAAAACTTTCAGTTGGTAATCTATGACATTTTTATTGCATCAGTTTTTGTAATGTAATATGTTTAATGAATCCCTGTATTCATTTGTTCATATTTGTATCAAGTTAATATTGTAAGTTCAGCATTATTCATGGTTTTGGGAACATGAAAGCAGTGAACAAGACATATAAAGTCTCTATCCAGAAGGAAGGGAAGGGACACAAAATGTAAGTAAACAAATAAAAAAAATTCAGTAAGTGCTACTATGAAGTAAAACAAACCAACCACCACCACCGACAACAACAAAACCGATGATGTGCAGAAAGTAGCTGGGATATGAAGGTAATTTAGAAAAGTTGGTGAAGTATGCCTCGCTAAACTGAAACCTTTGTAATATCCTTTGTAACATACAAATGTGCATAATTCTAAATGTTAGATAATATATTATCTAACATTTAAAATTATGAGGAAAATTATAGCCATTTTCAGATGTGGTGACTTAGAGTGCAAAGGCTTTAAGGTTGTAACCAGCATAGTGGGTTTTCCAAGGGATGGGGGGAAGCTGTCAAAATTAGATCCTGGCCCGGGTGATGTTTTTTTGTTACTGCATGTTCACATTTTTCCAATCATTAACTCTTGAGCCAACCTTCTGTGACTCAGGGGAGGCCTGGGAGACTAAAGCTTTTCTACAAACAAGAGGCAAGTGGAAGACTTGGAGGGGTCTCTCCTTGGAAGGCCCCATAGGGTCCTGCTTGGTTATACTATTAAAGAAATATTTCCTTTCTTAATTTAACCTTTCATCAATTTCATAAAGTTTGTGAACTTCCTTTCATAGCTTCATAATTAACATATAACTGGTGTGTTTTAGAAATATAATAAAGTGTGATTTATTAAGCTATCTTCCACTTCACAGATTAAATTTCGGATTCCATTGATCTCACTGACTATTAAATTATATGTCTACCATTACCAGTCTGTGTGCACACTATCTGAAATTTAAGGCTGGATCAAATAAACATGGTAAAGTATAGTTCTTCAAAATACTGTATTCGGGGATCTGCAGTTCCTAACCAAAGAATTTTCTAGCTGGGTCATTCCAGCTGAACCTCGCCAAATATCCCAAATACTTCATGACTGAATAGCTATAAAATACCACAAAACATTCTATACAGATAGCCAAATTGGAAGTTCTAATCAACAGTATATTTATTTTTAGTTCAAGCTAAGCATTCTACACAATTTCTAATCCTGGAGGTCAGAGGATTTTTTTGCTAAAATATTTTTAAATAAGTCTTAAAATTATCTTGGATGGATGGATAATAGCAATCAAGGAATTTTCATCTCCCTATGGCAAGGTCAAGTTAAATAAAATGGTTCTAGGCATTTTTTTCCTTTAAATGTATAATGGTCATCTGCTGTTCTTGTCAGTAACTTTAATTTTCTTAAGTTGTATTTTTCTCTAATACTAAACTGCTTTTTGTATTGCTCAGTGACGCATTTATCTCTGCAGTGTGCTAAGTACTTTCTGGCTGAAAAGATATAGTATGTGGCGTTCTTGCTGAATTTAATTAAATGCAATATAATATGTATTTGAACTGTAACATTAAGATGGAACAGAAAAGCTGAACTAATTTTAACTTCTTGAGAAAACACAAAGCAAAGTGATCCCATTTACACCAACTATCGGATGCTCATAAACAGACAATTTAAAAACCATGTCAAAATGTATTCAGTGACACATAATGAAAATATTAGGAAAGCACAGAGATAGGATACCATCTTAAAAGCTATCAGAGGATAGGTCAGAAACCACATAAAAATAAAATCAAGGATATAAAATAGAAACTGTTTACCTAGCAAAGACTGCATTCAATCACTGGGTATTTGTATGATCCTGTAGACATACTTTATATTTTATAATGAAACACTAACAGAATTTTCAGAGTGGGCAAAGCTCTGGTAATAAATTTGTCACAACATGATAAATCCAAACAGAGCGAATCAAGATATAAATATAAAATTTTGAAGTTTTTATCCATTTTGGCTCTTAGGGAGACTCGACTGAATGGCAATGTCAATGTAATGAACTATATAGTGAAGGGCTTATTGGGTTTTTCTTAGAAAAAACAGGAGAATCAAGGTCACTCTCTTGTCATAAGGATTTTGAGCATTAAACTTGGAAATAAAGCATTTATATAGTATATAATAAAATGGAGCATTTAACTTTCACTTGATTATTCTTTAGTATTAAATAAAATATCTTAAGTGTAAGCAGCTGCATCATCAACATATTCAATAGTGTATAAAAGTTGTTCTTGAAGTGAATTGGGTTCAAATTGAAGATTAGGGACCAAGTTGCAGGATTCCTAGTTTTATCAGTTTTGTCTCAACTAAAGCCTGCACACTTACTGGAATTCCCTGGTGGTCCCGTGGTTAGGCCTCCTTGCTTTCACTGCTGAGGGCCCGGGTTCAATCCCTGGTTGGGGAACTAAGATCCCACAAGCCTCGTGGCATGGTCAAAATAAAAAAATAGCCTTGCACACTTACTTTCTGTTCATAGTTAAAGGGACTTTCCTTAAATGCTAAGACAAGTCACATAATCTCAAGATTAGGTATGAAAATGGAATAATTCATCACTTGTTACAGAATTTGATTGTAATTTAAGAAAGTCTGGAAATATAAAGTAGAAATAAAAAATATTTATTGTTAACCTAAGTTACTAGTATATTTTTCATATTTCTTTTAATATTATTCAATGTACATGTAACATGATAGTAATGCTTCAACAAATATTTGTTAAATAAGTAATAAAATGAATCAGCATTATACAAAGAAGAAATAAATAAATTAAGTATCCCTGTTTCCCCGTTCCTTCATATGTTCAACCAGCAGCTAGGCAAGCATCTTTTATGATCATTTTAAAAACAACTCCTCTTATGTGCAAGAGGTGGAAACCAAATGCCCCAGGATCATCAAACTCTAATGGATTTGGTGCCATTAGAGTTTCTAGACCTGACATAGTTATTAAAATATTCATTCCTACAAACATATTATTGACTTTGCCTGAAATATCACTGACCAGTATATAATAGGTACTTTGTTTTATTTATTTACAGGGATAGTCTCCCAACTACATATAATGAAAATTACAAAACCATAAGTGTATTAGTTGATAAACCTTCATAGTAGCTCTACCTACTGTGTTGAGAATAAAATACATAAACGTAAGAGAAAAAGGTAAAACCCCATTAGGAGATAAGGATGGTATCTGCTTTATTTCAAATACATTTTGAAGATAAAGTCAAAAGAATTCCTCATGAATTCAGTGGGGTATGAAGGAAAGGTGGACAGAGGAACAAGTGGAAATGAGGGAGTTACTATTAACAAAACTGTGGAAAGATAATCCTGGGTCAGGTTTCTGGGGAGATCAGATTGGGAGTTCAGTTTTGACACTTGAATGTGAATATCTAATAGAAAATTGTACTTATGAGCCTAAACTTTGGGACACATAACTGGATTATATATACAAGTTTGAGAGTCATTGGTACATAAAGAGATTATATTAATAAAATCATGACACTGGATGAAATTACTAGAATGGTAAAAGTAGAGAAAGTGAAAAGCAAAGGACCAGAACTTGTACCCTGGAACATTCCAGCATTAAAAAGTCTGAGAAAAGAGTGTCAAGCAATTAAGAATGAAAAGGATTTACCAGGGACATAGGACATAGGCTGTGGAAGCCAGGTAAAGAAAATGCAGTAGAAAGGGAGTTATCAACAGCAGCAGTATCAAATGCTGCTAGGTCAAGTAAGGAAAGACCTGAGAACTGATGACCAGGTTTCGGAACATGGACATCAAATCCTGACTGAGTGAATTAAGAAAGAATGAATGAACAGGAACTATAGATAGCAAATTAACTTCTTTGAGAAATTTTTTGACAGAAGTGTTGAAGATATATGATAGTAACTAGCATTGGAAATGAGATTAAGAGATTTATTTATTTATTTTTAATATTCTGGAGATAAAGAGAGTATGCTTTATGGGAGTATGGGAGTAATCCAAAAAGGAGAGAGGAGAGGTGGGCTAGAATGGCTAGATGGAACTGTAGGTGGACATGATAAATATACCCAGCCTCAGATTCTACATTTTGAACTCTAACTGGCCACTATCTGGACCCCCCCCTTCCCCAATGGAGAAACATGTATGACTTAGTCAAGTTTAGCCTTCTGGGCACATAACAGAGAAGTAAAAAGCAAATAATAAATCTGGCTGGGGAGGAAAACAAGGCAGTTGGAGAATATTCAGCACATTTCCCCTTTTTTTACCAAATGAAAGAATCTATTAGAAATCCTTTATTCATATTGCACATAATAAAAGAATAAAACAGGGCTGTGTGAACTAACATTGCACATAATAAAAGAATAAAACAGGGCTGTGTGAACTAACATTTCAGGAATGTTTCCTAACTAGCAAAGAATATAAGATATCATATTGGTTTTAGCTGACTAAATATTACCATTTAATATTAAATGTTAGATAAATATTATAGAAAATGAATAGTCAATATTTGTGCCCTTTAATAGGTACAGTGTTATGTTTATATGTCTCAAGGCATTATATATATTTGCTTGGAAATATCCCAATATATTTCATAGGGTCCAAATAAGTATCAATAATTGCAACTATGTATTCATTTTTTCAAACTTACTGGTTCTTAGAGCTCATACTAAGATTTATTTTACATGGATTCCTGTTGGTACTTTTGAAGTATGACTTATTTATTGTATATTGTCTTTATTTCTTAAATGGGGGGTGGGGAAAAACTATACAGACCAAAGCACTTTTTTCTGTCGTATAAATTGACTTTAAATATATTTTGTCCATCTTTCCTTTTTGGTTCAAAGCAGCATAAATTCTTAAAATTGCTTAAAATTCTTTGTTCTTGGTAACTTTCTAAAATTTTACAGAAGGAGTCAAGGGAAAATTGCTTTCTTAATCTATAAAATACTCACAATATATGCAAAGCAAATACTTATTCTTTGCATCAAATAATCTTTGAAAACAATATTTTGGTATCATTTAACAAATGGAAAGATATGTATCCTTGTGAATCTTTATTTTTGGTGATTTTACAATATACAATTTCTAGGGTGACTCCTTATGTTTTCAAATATATAAGGAGTTTTAATTGAATAGTTATTTTTGATGTCAGTTTAATAAAAAATAGTAATAATGGGATAAGTTATATCTAATTTTGCTAAGTAAGCCATTTATAAGTACAATTTTTTTAATCTAGAGAAGAATGGTATCAATTTAAATATAACAAACTATTGTTATTAGTAGTATATATTATGGTCTGACAGTTTGATGTTGCATTTAAACCTCATTAAATTAACATACTTCAATTCTGAATTTTAAGAAATTTAATCTGGACTTATAAAAAGTTATCTTTTCCTTTCCTAGTAATGGCAACATGTTTTAGAGCTTGTGTGAATATGACTATGTTTAGTGCCTTATATGCATCACTTTGCTTATTCTTCTAATAACTTTAAATCTATTATCCTAAATATGTAACTCTATATAAATATACAGATATAAATCTATCTATGAGTCATATATCTATACTTATGACCATTTTACAGTTGAAGAAATGAAGAATCAGAAAGCTTAAACTGATACTGATAACAGAACAATTAAATGACACAGACCAGCTCAAAGTGACTCTGTAGAGTTTTTATAGTATTTTCTTTACTTGTATGAAAATTCATGTATTTGGAATATATACGTAAAAGTTACTAAATAACCATAAAGAGTAGGATATATATCATATTACATACATAAATACAAACTCATATGTATAAATGCCATACTTACACACATATAATCCACAAGTTATTTTATCTGGTAAGAACCAGGGTTTAGGAAGTGTACCAAAAAAAAAGAAAATGAAGTAACTTCTCAAAAGAGTTTGAATCTAATTGAAAGAATAGTATGTGTATGAGATTGATACACAGAATAATTACTTCATAAATGTTAAGAATAGAGTTATTGTGGGTTGAGTAGTTTTTATAAAGTATACAAATCTGAAATGGGAATTGAGTGAATTTACAAATTTTATTAGGAATAGAGCACTACTGAAATTAGAATATAGGTATCCCAGTTCTGTAGGGTTTGCACAGAATAATAATTGTGAAACTTCCCAGAAGAAAGAAAACACCTTCATAGGAAATCACTCGAGTTGATTGCATTTTTGACTTCTCCAGATCAATACTGTATTAGTTCTAGGGCACAGATGCCCATACGACTGTAATGCAGGCTATTCTCCTGTTAACAGCATTTCAGACATCTTCTAACTCAATCATATACTTGATGGCTTTTGCAGTACTAAGGCTAAAATATTTATGAAAGGATTCTCTCTCCCTACAGCATGTCTGTAGCCACAATCTATCACAGACTTATATCCTATTCAGTTTAGAGTACTGCAATATGTTTGTTGTAGTAATCTTTCTTAAGGATTACCCTGACAAATCACCTAGTGTAAATTTCGGAAGCTAACAGTTTAGAGATATGTGTCAAATGAAGTTTATTCCCCTTGTTCTCTGTATTCTCTGGAATCTAGTATGCAGGAGATAGTAATCTTCATTTAGATTCCCTTGATTCAAGGTTGAATTTGTCTATTAAGTTTTACCTTTTGTAGCTATCACTCAGGGCATTCCTAATAAGATAATAAACATAAACCTTAAGAAAACAAAATTGGATTCAATTCTCAAGAGGGTGCTCAACTCTGAATTGTTACAGTACTAATCCACATTCTATCTTCCTTAAATATGTATAAATGACATGGCTACTGGTTATCAGGTTACTGTGTCTCTTGATGTATTTTTATTATAGTAGATTTAAGAATATTATAATGTATTAGTACATACACACAAAAGTGATTTTTTAGAGTTTATGTTAGTAAAGTTTTCTGTAATCTTGAGCTACTCAAGGAATAGAGATGATATGGCTTTTTATCATAATTATAAAAAACGGCATTTGACTTCAAGGTCAAGGATAAAGACATTGCAAATTGACTGGACTATAGTCCATGTAATTGGGAGGATTGTACTTGATAATTCAACCCTTTTGAAATTATTTTAACATGCTGTATTTTAGAACTATGTTATAAAATTCATTTGTAAGCCATGATTTATTTCTATAGTATTCTAGTTCAACTATTAAATGCTAACTATTAATACTGTCTTCTATGTTTAAGACACTTCACATGTAATATTTCTATTCCTAAAACCACTTTGCAGACAGGTATTAATTCTCTCAGTTTGTAGGTATTCATTAACAAATTATATTTCTGCTTAATTTTATAATAGTGAAGTGGTTTTTGGCTTGTATTAAGAACAATGACTAATATATAGAACGTTAAAGGGTTCTTTGTTGCTAATAATTGAAAAGAGATAAACTGTGACTTTCTGCATGAGATTGAGTTTATATATCAGCATATAGTTCTCATTTTTTATGACTGATATCAATGCAGATAATGTATATGTGTTTATGTGTATATATATATATATATATATATATGAAAATACACATGTCTGAATAAATTTTTGCCTTGATTGCTATTAATTTTATAATATGTGGGGTCTAACTGGATTAGTAAAATATATTTTAATATATTTTAGATGAAAAATTAGGAAATCTAGAGACTTTTAATTAGCTGCATCTCTGTCATTTTATGAATCATCTGTCATCTATCAGAGTTTTAATTACACTGTTTTCATATTACCTTATAACAGGTAGTGTCACAGTGTAGAAGATGATATTTAATTGCTTATTGTACTTACAGTGTGAGGAAAAACCATTGAAAACAATGTGAGGAAGGCAGGCAGAAAAGCAGGAAGAAAAGAAAGTGTTTTTGCCAGGGTGGGCAGGGAGCGGGGGTGGTGCGGCTAAAAAGAAATAGAACAAAGTAATAGTCAGTACAAATTAAGTCTGTATTTTGCTTTCCAAGCAAACCTCATCGGAACAGACAATAACTTCTGTAACTTGAACAATTAATTAATGTATTTGCAACTAAATTTTAGTTGAAGGAATCTCTATAATTTCTATCATTGCTATTTTAAAAGAAATTGGAAATTTATCCAACAAGCAATTATATCATATTTGACTGAAATATAGGTTTGTAAAAATAGTTATCCATTTAATCACCAAAATTTATACTGTTCAGTCACCCTCTATATTCCAAAGAAGAACTAAAAAGTTCGGCAATATGAATTCAGACCTTTATGTTCAATTGAGAATTTATATTTTAAATGTCATGTTACATTGTTATTATCTTGTTTTTAATAAAATTAGATCTATGATAAATAGAATTTTTCTTAAACTGTGAACTATTCCATCAGTATTGCTTATATCAATGAATTAGGAAACTATTAAACCAGTTGTTCAGTGAGAAATATTGTAATCTTAAACTTTTCTTTCACACTGCTCATCCAATCCATCTTTAAATACTATTATAACCATCTTCAGAATATATCTCAAATCTAAACATGACTCACCATCTCTATTTTTCCTTACATCTCTAGTCCAAGACACCATGTTTTCTTTCCAGGAGAAATGCAGTCACCTCCTAATTGGACTTCCAGATCATATTCTTTTTTTAAATTTATTTTACTGAAGTATAGTTGATTTACAAAGTTGTGTTAATTTCTGCTGTATGGCAAAGTGATTCAGTGAATATATATATATATATATTCTTTTCCATTATGGTTTGCAACAGGATATTGAATATAGTTCCCTATGCTATGCGGTAAGAGCTTGTTGTTATCCATTCTGTATATAACAGTTTGCATCTTCTAATCCCAAACTCCCAATCCATCCCTGCTCCCCCTCCCTCCCTCCTGGCAACAAGTCTGTTCTCTATGTTTGTGAGTCTGTTTCGTAGATAAGTTAATTTGTGTCATATTTTAGATTCCACATATAAGTGATATATGATATTTGTCTTTCTCTTTCTGACTTACTTCACTTAGTATGTTAATCTCTAGGTCCATTCATGCTGCTGCAAATGGCATTATTTCATTCTTTTTTAATGGCTGAGTAGTATTCCATTGTATATATGTACCACATCTTCTTTATCCAATCATCTGTTAATGGACCTATAGGTTGCTTCCATATCTTGGCTATTGTAAATAGTACTGCTATGAATATGGGGGTGCATGTCAGATCATATTCTTGACTCTGGAATGTATACCTTGTTTTTAAGTTTTTTTCTCATCACAAGGAAACTTTTTTTCTTTTTCTTTTATTTTTTTATCTATATGAGATAATAGATATTCACTAAACTTATTGTGGTAATTGTTTCATGATATATATAAATCAAATCACTATGCTAAACACCTTAAAGTTATACAGTACTGTATGCCAATTATATCTCAATAAAACTGGAAGAAAAACAATATATATATACACTTTAATTTTATATATAAATAATGAGACATATGCACATTATGAAATAAAACAATAAAAAGAACATCCATCATACTAACACTCAAGAAGAAATCTGTGCTAATACTACTGAATCTATTTCTGTGCTCCCACCTTAAATCAGACCAGCTTCTCTTCTTGAAATACCTTCTACTCTAATATTTGTTTTTTGATGTGTAATTTTTATATACTTTTATCAAATGTACATATATCCTGTTGGTTTTAAATATTAATGTTTATTAACTTTATCCTCAGTGTGCATGTGAGGTATTCTGAATCAGAGACATATTTTATATTACCTTGTAGTAAGTGATAAATGCTAGGTCCCCTCTTGCTCTAGTCCTTACCAGTGGGGTAATGCAGTGAAAACAGATGGAAAAATACCCTGTGTGAGTAACATGAAAATCTGTAAGTGAGGGGTAGGGAAAAATAGATAATATTTTCTTAAATAGAGGAGATAAAAAAAGGAGAATAATCTTTGCTTCATGAAGAAAGTGTAGAAATATTTCTGGGTTCTCACCATAACCTTTTGAAATTAAATATACCTCTTCAAGTCAGATAAACCCTAGTGTTACTGGCTTTTACAAACTAGATATGTTTCCAAAGTCCTGAGCATCATTTTCCCCAGAAATATAAAAAAAACTCCTCTCTAGTTAGGTAAATTTCTCTGGATTTCTAGAACTATGTATAGAATTATAAATTAACTCCCCAAGGCTTTCTCTAAGCCAAGGATCCCAAGTGTTCAGCAAACTACATTCAGAAATTCCACCTCTTCATTAATGCAAAAATATTTTCTCTTCAACCCACACATCCTAAAATAATAGCTTATTTTTTTTTCATTTTTTCGTCATATTTCTATTCATTTGCTGAAGAAAAATACAACCACTTGGTTCAAAGATCCAAACATATAAGATACATAGTGAAATATCCTCCCATCCTTGTCCTGCCCCTCCTTTCTTGGATTCCACTTCAATACCCTATAAATAATTTTTGTTTTGTTCTTATGTTTCCTTCCAGCATTTCTTAAATAAAATGTTCTGGCTACTACTTCTGCATAACAAATTACCTCGAACTGGTGGCTTGAAACAGCCATTTATTTTTTAAGTTGAATAGTATCTATATGTGATCAGTTCTGTCAGGGCACAGCAAGGATTGTCTGTCTATACTCCACGGTGTTAGCAGTTTCAACCCAGACACAGCTCAAAGGCTCGTAATCCTGCAGCTGGCTTCTGGCATCACTGAAGACTCATTGAGTCACAAATTTTGCCCCTTGGCTCAAATGACTCAAAGGTCCATCAGAGCACCTGTACATGGCCCCTGCATGTAGCTTGAATTTCACACAGTGTATTCAAGGTTGTTGGAATTCTTACAAAGCATCTCAGGGCTCCAAGCGTGAATGTTCAGTGGACAAAGTACAAGTAGCCTTTCTGTTATAACCCAGCTTCAATAGTTATATACAGAGCCCAGTGCAAAATGAAAATGCAGACCCAGATTGTTCAGTAATTTTTAAGAATTTCAAGACTATGAAGGTAGAGTGTTAAACTGAACATGAGATCCTTATATGCATAGAGTTCTGTGTGACTGACAGGTTGCATGTCCCTGAAGCTGGCTCTTGGTAACATAGCATCACTTCTGACACATTCTATTGTTAACAACTGAGTCACAATTTTAACCAAGTTCAGAGGAGGAATACATGTATCTCATCTCTTGATGAAGGATTATTGAAGAATTTGAGACCATTTGCAAAAAACATTATACAATATAAGCGAGTATATGTATTGATACCCCTATTTTTCCACAAAATATATAAAATTGTACACCTTGCTTGTTTCACTTAATAATATATATCTTGCATATCATCTAATTTTGTTCCCTCGTTCTTTGACTTAGCTGGATAATATTCCATTAAATAAACTATACCACGATTTAAACAGTCCCTTGCTTGAGGGACATTTGCATTCTTCCAAACCTTTGGTTAAAACAAACCCGGAAGAGCTAAACTAGTGTATTCGCCCCCACTTACACCAGTGTGCAAGAACTCCAAAAGTGGGAATCCGGATCAAAAGGTAAATGCATTTGTAATTTTATTCAATTGAATAAAATTATATATGCATATGTAGTACTTGGACAAAATTATATGGCTCTTCACAGTGGTTGTTTCACTCTATACCCCACCATTAACGTGTGCAAGCACTTATTTTCCCAATCTGTTTTCTTACATCTTTACTTTCCATGTTTGTTATCAAATGTGAATTTTCACCAATATTGTAGGCAAATAGTCGTATCTTCGTGTGGTTTCAATTTGAATTTCTCTTAGTATGAGTGAACTTGAGCATCTTTCAAATGTTGCTAGGCCATTTATATTTCCTTTTATGTTAACTATTTATTGGTATACATTATTTATTTATTTTATTATTTGTTCTTTCTTACTGATTTAAATGATCTCCTGTGGTGAAAGATAACTATCTACAAGATTAATCATTCCAGCATTACTTGTATTTATATTTTTTAAAGGTCAAAATGATTATTTATAGAAGACTGAATAAATATGTTATGATAAATCTATCCATGAAACAAAAACTATGAAGCAGTAAATAGATAAGAAAACTCTTAATTTTCTTTTAAAATACACTACAACATGTATTTAGTTGAAAAAGCAAAGTGCAGAACACATTGCATTGCACATCATTATTTCTATTTTTTTCAAAAAGAACCTTTTATTTGCTCTTATATACATAAAAAAAAAAACTTTGAGAAGGTACAAAAGAGAGTAGTAACAACAGTTACCTCTAC
This sequence comes from Delphinus delphis, assembly GCF_949987515.2. Taxonomy (NCBI): domain Eukaryota; kingdom Metazoa; phylum Chordata; class Mammalia; order Artiodactyla; family Delphinidae; genus Delphinus; species Delphinus delphis. The sequence goes on along the minus strand of NC_082687.1, from coordinate 114,396,093 downwards.
AGGAAGAAGGGATTAGATAAAGAAGGGGGGGGGGGGGCGGAAGTAATAGAATGACTTTTGACTATACAATATTAATACTTTTAATTTTTAAAAGGTTAATATAACTATGTAAAAATAAATATATCCATAAAATTATACAGAGTTAAATAAAAGAAGTTACAAGTGGTATAGGTTTATCTTAATTTTGTGTACTTTACTGACAATGTGAAGTTATTTATTTCTTAACTTTTTGGATGTTAAAATAAAATACTAGAATAACAGGTGCATTATTACAAGGAGTCATTTTTTTTGTCTTTTTCACAGTTTGCCATTTTATCTGATGATACTTCATATGAATAGTTTTAAAAATGAAATTTAATTAAAACCAAAAAAAAACAGGGCATTCAAGGCATTTGTTGATGGTAATTTTTACACTTAACTTTGTTCTGATTATTTTTTTTATAATTGTGAATTATTGTATGATGAAAATAATCATTAATCATATTTTCACTTTTTCATGATATTTCTCAAAACAATAGGATTTTTTAGAACTTACTTCAGCTTGTATGTTTACGGCTTTATTTTAAAAATGAGATATTAAGCTGAAAATATGGAGAGGTAATATAAACTTAGAAGCCCATAGACACTTTCAAATTTTGAGTTTTTTTTTTTTTTAATGACCATCTGAGTCATTTCATTCTTATATTCTTTCTTTCAAACCTATTCAAATATTAGAAAGTTTCACTTTTCTGAAAGAAAAACTACCATCTATGTGCCATTTTCTCATAAATTACCAATTCTGTTAATCTCAATAATTATTTAAGCCCATGACCTTTAACTATCAGTGCTGACAAAGGACGATGATAATGTATGGCACTGAGATATTTGGCATGTAATGAAAATGGTCCAATTTAATTAAAATGTAAGTTATTGTTAGAAGGAAAGGTCATACTAAGAAAATGTCATTTCAGAAGTATATTAGCAAGCACCCTCCAGTGTTTGTTCCATGTAAAATATACAGTTAGTACTTGACATTTAGGGAGGAAATTGGAACAATTCATGATATATACTTGAACATTTTTGTGTTCTCAACTTGTATTTTTTCATCTTACCCACATATTTTAATCAGTTAAATGTTAAATATAACACTTTACATTTTATCTTGGGTACCCAAATGTTCTATTAATAAGAAAATTTATTTACAAATTTTAAAGAGTGTAATTTATGAAATACTTGAAGATATTTTTGAACACGAAGTTTATGCATTATAGATAAAAAATTAAGTTGTTATAGTTGTATTTTTTTAAATAAATTCTAGATAAACGTCTCATAATTTAATGTCAGAAGCATGGAAACATGATTCTTTGTATATTGTCAATATTCTTATTTAAAAGATTAACATATCTTTTTATGTTTTATGGTGACACTGACTAGTATGTGTCATGTTTTATGGTATAGTTTTATGGTGATACTAGTGAAGCTGTTTGAGAGTCAGGTTTTCGGCAGTTTGCCCCTAAGAAATCAATGTTCTGGAGGCTGTGAGTATGTAGAAAAATATATCTCCAATGATGATACAACTTAATAATCTTGATATAGGTTAGAAATGAAAATTCTGTTTCCTTAAAAGTACTCATTTTAGGGGGCTTCCCTGGTGGCGCAGTGGTTGAGAGTCTGCCTGCCGATGCAGGGGACACGGGTTCCTGCCCGGGTCTGGGAAGATCTCACATGCTGCGGAGCGGCTGGGCCCGTGAGCCATGGACGCTGAGCCTGCGCGTCCGGAGCTTGTGCTCCGCAATGGGAGAGGCCACAACAGTGAGAGGCCCGCATACCGCAAAAAAAAAAAAAAAAAAAAAAAAAAAATACACATTTTCACCAAAAAAAGGGAGTTCTGGTTGTTTTTTTTTTCTTTTTAATTCAATGATCATGCAATTCACTGAATATTGAACCATACAGACCTAGACTAAATTAGCATCTGGGCTCATTGCAGATAATGCAGTCTTAACAGGGTTCTTCAATTTTTACTATATGTTAAGTTGGGAAGGAAAAAATGTTCAATACTGCTTTAAAAGCACCAATCTCTCATCCTTCTAAATTACAGTCATCATTAGGAAGGGTTATAGATTTACTGCTTCAGACTGTATATTTTGTTCATTCAAAGGATAAATTTCACTCTATTACACTTTGACATTATGTCATTTTAATTGGCAAAATCAGAAGAAAAGAAATAGTTGAACCTAGAAGAATAGTTGAAAGAGTTGAATATATTTTCTAAAACTTTTTAGGGATGAGATTGATGATATTGCCCATTTTATTACTTGGTAAAACACATTGAAAAACTCAATGTCCTGTTTCAAAGCAAGAAAAAAAATGCTTGTCTTACTTCAAACCATATTTTTTTTCTTTGTGAATCTTATAGCTGACTGTGTTTCTTTTTTGTGGTGACTAGTAGAAAATTCAGAGACAGACTTTTACCATAATCTATCAACTGCTTCTGATTAATGACATGTATATTTGTGACATAGTATCACATATGTTTGTCATATATATGACACATGACATATTCTCAACTTTGGTTTTACTTTATTATAATTTGCTTTCAATTTCCTTTTTAACTTATTATATACATACTGTTTGTGAAATCTTATAAACTATCTCATATCATATTGTTTTATAATATAACATCATATTTTCACTAATTATTTAATTACCTCTAAGTAATAGTTCATAACCAAGAAATAGAAATTCTTGGATGAGAGATATAGATTCTATCAGAAAGTATTGCTTTTCTGGTACATGGAAAGCATAACATGGGGTTATCTGTTTATAGACATACACTTTTTTTCCTAGGCATTTCAAATAATGTAATTTTTATTTAATTTATTTCCTGATATATATATATATATAAATTTTCTTTTTATTAAGCTATAGATGATTTACAATATTGTGTTTCAGCTGTACATCAAAATGATTCAGTTATGCATATATAGATAGATAGGTATTCTTTTCTATTATAGGTTATTACAAGATATTGACTATAGTTCCCTGTGCTATACAGCAAATCCTTGTTGTTTATCTATTTTATATATAGTAGTGTGTATCTGTTAATCCCCTACTCCTAATTTATCCCCTCCCCCCACCTTCCCCTTTGGTAACCCTAAGCTTGTTTTCTATGTCTGTGAGTCTCTTTTTGTTTTATAAATAAGTTTATTTGTATTTTTTTAGATTCTGTATATAAGTCATATCATATTTTTCTTTCTCTGTCTGACTTAACTTCACTTGGTATGATAATCTATAGGTCCATCCAAGTTGCTGAAAATGGCAATATTTCATCCTTTTTTATAGATAATATTCCATCACATCTTCTTTATCCATTCATCTGTTGATGGACACTTAGGCTGCTTTCATGTCTTGCCTATTATAAATAGCTCTGTTATGAATATTGGAGTGTATGTATCTTTCCAAGTTAGTTTTTATCTTTACTGGATATATGCCCAGGAGTGGGACTGCTGGATCATAGGTTAACTCTATTTTTAGTTTTTTAAGGAACCTCCATACTGTTTTCCACAGTGCCTGCAGCAATTTACATTCCCACCAACAGTAGAGTATTCCCTTTTTTCCACACACTCTCCAGCATTTATTATTTGTAGACTTTTTAATGATGGCCATTCTGACTGGTGTGAGGTGAAACCTTATTGTAGTTTTGATTTGTATTTCTCTAATAATTAGTTATGATGAGCATCTTTTCATGTGCCTGTTGGCCATCTGTATGTCTTCTTTGAAGAAATGTCTATTTAGGTCTTCCAGTTTTTGATTGGGTTGTTTGTTTTTTTTTGATATTGAGTACTATGAGCTGTTCGTATATCTGGAAAAATAAGCCCTTGTCAGTTGCATGGTTTGCAAATATTTTCTCCCAGTTTGTAGGTTGTCTTTTCATTTTATTTATGGTTTGCTTTGCTGTGCAAAAGCTTGTAAGTTTAATTAGGTCCCATTAGTTTATTTTTACTTGTATTTCTTCTGCCTTGGGAGACTTATCTAAGAAAATATTGCTACAATTTATGTCAGAGAATGTTTTGCCTATGTTCTCTTCTAGGAGTTTTATGGTGTCATGTCTTATAGTTAAATCTTTAAACCATTTTTGAGTTTATTTTTGTGTAGATTGTGAGGGAGTATTTTAAATTAATTTACTTACATGCAGCTGTCCAGCTTTCCCAACACCACTTGCTGAAGAGATTGTCTTTTCTTCATTGTGTATTCCTGCCTCTTTTGTCAAAGATTAATTGACTGTAAGGGTGTGGGTTTATTTCTGGGCTCTCTACTCTGTTCTGTTGATACATATGTCTGTCTTTGTCCCAATACCATGTTGTTTTGATTACTGTAGCTCTGTAGTATTGTCTGAAGTCTGGGAGTGTTATGCTTCCAGCTTTGTTCTTTTTACTCAGGATTGCTTTGACAATTCTGCATCTTTTGTGTTTCCATACAAATTTTCGGATTATTTTTTCTAGTTCTGTGAAAAATGCCATGGGTAATTTGATAGAGATTTTAATAAATCTGTAAATTTCTGGTCATTTTAACAATATTAATTATTTCAATCCAAGAGCATGCAATGTCTTACCATTTCTTTGAATCATCTTCAGTTTCCTTTATCAATGTTTTGACAAATGTTTCATGTAAAATTTGGTGCATTTTGAAAAACTTATGTACCTGTGTAACCAATACCCCAATCAAGATAGAGATCTTAATGCCCCTGTTACTCAATACTCAACCCTCATAGTCAACTAGTATTCTGTTTCAAAACTACAGATTAGTTTTACCTCTGCTTGATTTTATATAAATCGTATCACCATCTCTGCATTCTTTAGTGTTTAGGCTATTTTGTCAACACATTGCTTTTGAGATGCATCCATATTGTGCATATGTTAATAGTTTATTTCTTGGTGTTAGTTGAATAGTTTTCCATTGTATGATTTTTGCACATATCCCTTTTCTTTCTAATGGACTTTTGGATTATTTTCAGCTTTTTGTTATTACAAATTAAATGATATACAAGTCTTTCTGTTCCATCAGAAGAGAGGGTTCAGAAGTAAATCCACACATCTATGGTCAAAGGAAAAGACAATTATATGAGAAAATGAAAGTCTTTAACAAATGGTGTTGTAGCACATCGATAGTATTCATAAAGGAGAAATGATCTTTGATACTCCATGTCACAACATGAACAGATACTTTTTTTTTTTTTTTTTTTTTTTTGCGGTACGTGGGCCTCTCACTGCTGTGGCCTCTCCCGTTGTGGAGCACAGGCTCCGGACGCGCAGGCTCAATGGCCATGGCTCATGGGCCCAGCCGCTCCACGGCACGTGGGGTCCTCCCGGACCGGGGCACGAACCCGTGTCCCCTGCATCGGCAGGTGGACTCTCAACCACTGCGCCACCAGGGAAGCCCAACAGATACTATTTTAATATTGAGTTACGAACTTAAATAGAAGAACTAAAATTACGAAGCTTCCATAAGAAAACACAGAAGAATATTTTGGGGAGGTAAAGATTTTGTAGAAGGGACACTAAAAAGTATAGAGGGAAAACATATACATTTTGCTTCATGAAAATTAAGACCTTTACTGAGCAAAAGTTACTAAGGAGAAAAAATGAAAACAAATGTAAAACAAACTTTTATATATAGTACAAGTAATTCTATCTTGCATATGTAACTTTTATGACAAAAATGGATTCCCATGTGCTTAATTCACAGGCATTCATTTTTCCAGTCTCTCCTATCAGATGTTCACTCATCATTATACCAATTGTAGAATTCTTCTTGCTTCTTTTTGACTGAGGGATTAATATAAAAGCTCTCCAAATCAAAAGTTAGTGAGACAAACCTCTTATGCACATATTTTATTAAGAAAATCATTTTAAAATTTTGTTTTATCTTTTGGGACATAGTATTGCATATAGGGGGGAGAAAGGATTTGGATGTGGGAAGCATCTATTTGGGGAAAGCAATGATATATATCTTAGTTTGCTCAAGCTGAGACCATGCCACACCCTTGGAGAGCTTGCTAGGGAATCCCCATAGGTGTGGACCGTGATCCCAAGAGTAACTGCTTTAGTGGCAGAGCCAGGAAAGTTCTGATGACCTAGAGAAAATCAAGGACATCCCCAAATTATAGTAAAGCCAATATTAGAAGTCAAATTTCTTAAATGTGTCAGTCCAACAATGTTATTCTATGCAAAGTAGTGTTTATTCTCCTATGCTCAAATAAATTGCACAAGCATTAGAAAACTGTATTGGAATATTGTTTACATCTCTGTGAATAAATGGTTTATTTTAATAAGGGACAGGGAAGATTAGTGAAAACGTATTGGCCATTTTGATAGACATAACACACACACGCCTACACACACTCTTACATAATTAAACAGCTCTGCGAGACAGCTTCTAAAAGTATTATTCAGAAAGTCAGGATAAGTTTCTTCACATCCATCATCATTCCCTTTACAAACCTGATACAATGGGCCATAACCTTGAGTGTGTGAGTAAGATTAAAAATAAAAGGATACGAAGGATACTGCCATTGCAATAAAGCTGACTGCACGCTCCTTATTTTTTAAAAAGTGCTTGCACGTTTTCAGAGTATTAGCAAGGTGACTGAGGTTTTAAATTTTTTGTTCTTTACTGAATGTCAAGTATATGCTAATGGCAACGCAAGGACAGATGATAATCAATCATTTCAACCCGGAGCATATGGTGCAAAAATTACAATCTAACCATGTACTTGGTTTTTCTTTGATATACTATTTGTTTCTTAAGCATGGTAGTTCCTTAGGAAAGGCCAGGATTAGGAGGAAATTCAATTGATCAGTTTATAAAATGCAAATACAGAGGCCAAATATATGCCCTTAAGATAGTGCAAATACAAACTGATTCCTATCACCATGAAATAGACTTCTTTATGATTGGTAATATTTGTTGCTGTAAAATCAATTTTGTTTGATGTTAATATAGCTTTTCAAGTTTTCTTTTGATTATTAATATTGAAAATATTTTTATTTTAATGTACTTATTTTTTTACATTTTAAAATTAGTTTTCTTTTAGGCATCATACAGTTTGATTTTTTTAATTCAGTTAACAACACCTGCCTCTTAATTAGGTTGTTTAGAATATCTGCATTTAATGTGATCATTGTTTCTAATATGTGGCATTAAATCTATCATATATCATCTGTCATATCATGATATTTATTTTAAGTTTGTTGCATATGATCTTGGTTCCCTTCATTTTCCTCTTCTGTCTTCTTCAGTATTAAGTATTATTAATGTCGTGCTAGCATATTAACTATAACTCTTTGTTTTGTGTTTCTGTGGTTACTTTAGAGTTAATAGCATATATCTTCAAGAGATACTGTGCCATTTCATGTATAGTTTAAGAACTTTACAATATTATAGTTCCTTTATACTTCTCCTGGTTTTTGTGCAATTTTTGTCATTCATTTTACTTCTACATGTATTATAAACTCCATAATACACTTAACTGTTTTGGTTTTAAAGAGTCAATTATTTTTAAAGACTTTAAAAGATAACAGAAAATTAAATTTACTCACATTTTTACCATTTCCAGTGCTCTTAGTTTTTTTGTGTAGATACTGATTCATACCTGGTATCATTTTTCTTTTGCCTGAAAGACCTCCTTTAACATTTACAACAGGACAAATTTGCTGGTCATGAATTCTTTCAGCTTTTTTATGTCTAACATATTTATTTCACCCTTGTTTTAGAAAGAGGTTTATTGTTGTTGTTGATATGATTCGAGGTCAACAGCTATTTTGTGTTTAAGTAATTTTAAAATGCTGTTCTCCTCTTTTCTGGCTTGCATTATTTATAACATAAACCATGTTGTCATTCTTATTTTTGTTCCTCTGCATGTAATGTGTTTATTTCCATTTACTGCTTTACAGATATTCTCTTTATCATTGATTTTAAGGAACTTGATTAAGATTTGCCTTTTAATTTTATTCAGGGTCTAATATTTGGGAATGGTCAAGTATCTTGGATCTGTGAATTTATACTTTTCATTAATTTCAGGAAATATATGACTGTTACTTTCTCAAATATTTTCCTGTGCCACCCCTTTCCAGGACTTCATTTATGTTAGGCTGTTTAAAGTTGTCCCACAGCTCACAGCTACTTTCTTTTTTGATTTCACTGTTTTGTCTCGGTTTTCGATTTCAGAAAGTATCTATTGTTATATCTTAAAGTATCTAATTTTTTCTTCTGCAGTTTCTAATCTGCTGTTATTCCCACCCAGTGAATTTTTCATCTCAGATATTATATTTCTCATCTATAGAAGTTTGATTTGGACCTTTATGTCTGTATTTTCCATGTGTCTAGCTAACATATTCAATCCTTCCTCTGCCATCTTGAACGTATAAAATACATTTAATAATCTTTTTATGTCCTTACCTGCTTATTCTATAATTTTTGTCATTTCTCAATTTGTTTCTATTGATTGATATTTTCTTAATTATAGTTCATATTTTTCTGCTTCTATACACATATAATAACTTTTTATTGGGTACCAGACATTGTGAATTTCACTTTGTTCTGGGGCATGGTTTGTTATTCTTGGAAAAAAGTTGATCCATCTGGGATCCATCTGGGTCTTGCTTTTAAGTTTTGTTAGGTGGAACCAAAGCAACTGTTAGTGTAGGGCTAATTTTGCACCACTACTGAGGAAAAAACCATCCTGGATTCTCTTGAATGATGACGTTTTCCAGTATGGCTGGTTGAAGTAGAAAGTGTTCCTGGCTTTGCCTGAGCTCC